>NW_028280765.1:790000-807500 GCF_059751285.1 Brachycentrus maculatus
TTTCCGTTGTACGTTTCACGGAAATTTCTAAGTACAAACGAAACAACAATGTTTACTTTACCATGTAAATCTTCTGAGCGAAAATTTCATACTTATCAATTTTTTTTAATGGATTAAGCGTACATATTTTTTCAATTGTGCATATAATTTTTATGGGTCGATATATTAGCTTTCGTAAGCGTGGCAGCTTTGTGGTAGACACACATAATGAAATAGAAATCTCACCACCACCGTGTACGCTGTTGCTACGTCAGGTGTCCGGTGGGTCGGGATACTAATCCCATTAAGAGATAAAGCTCGTTTCACCCGACACTGGCGCCGCGGGTTCTGTTCGAGGAATATCCGATGACGAGAATAAATTCCGCGCAAAACTGATGTTAAAGGAAGACAGAGGCATTGCACGATTTGCCCTATATTCTACGCCAATTCCGACTGATCCAAACCGGATTCTTTGAGTCTAATAAATTCGAGCGTGAGACGCCATCGCCGGTTAGCAACAAGCATAAAGCGGGCGACTTCCTCCCCGTATATAATTATAATAGAAATCGCCCTATATATGTAGTATCACTTTAGACGAATTCGCATCAACGTCGACTCGCGAGGAATATTTAATTTTTATGTTTGATGTGACCAAAGAATTAAGGCAAAACTTTAAGATACTTATTTGAACATTTGAATGGTGATTGTCCATCAAGGCTAATGGAAGCGAATTAAATTGGTGTCATAACTGAGATGACATCGTTTCTCAAAACGTAGAGAGGTCCTCCGAGGATAGAGGACCAGCGTGGGCTGGAGAACTGAGTCACTCCATTCGCAACAGATGCATGGCCAGTGACATCACCGACCGACAGTTCATGGAACTGGGAGGTGGCCACCTTTCGCTTCTGCCGAAGTCGTGATAGAAATCTTAACACGGCTAAGACTATCAACACAAAAACCGCTCACCGCTGACTTATTCGTATTCCCAGAAAAACAGACTTAATAGTAGTATCTAGAAATTCCATTACGTAAAAATATATATTGTAAAAAAATTGCAAATATTAACTTCATCTATATTGAAGGAGTACAGAAAACATCTCGATAACACGATAAGGAGGGTAACTAAGCATATCGCTTGCAACGTAACGAATTTATAGTAAATCTGCGTACCTGCTACAATGAATGGAGCAACAATAACAAAATACAGTTCGATATGATAATTTAAGTATTTCATTCGAGTAAACACTGCTAATTCATCAATAAGTTGAAGAGTTTTTACTCGTAAGTTTATATAGCCATAATGACATTTAGGAAACAGTAATTTTCACTTTCTTATAACTGCCGGCTAGATGTAGGTACCTAAATAATATTATTAAATCAACTTTCACTCGAGTGACTGACATTATATGAATTTGTAACGCGATACTTGATAATAATAAAAAAACATACGATAACATTAGGTATCACACTGGACTCGATACGGATTTATCGTGGCCAAGTGAGAAGTCAGCAACGAGTAATGAGTGCCGGTTGGCGAAGTGAGACTGGCAAAGCGCTAACGGACCATCTCACGCCAGTAGACGAACCATCAGAGCGCGACACGATGAACTGGAACTGGCGGTGTCGGTGACAAAATGAGCAATTAATTCAAGCGCTAAGATTACTTATTACCTGTGAACCGCATCGGAGCTATATTAAATACGGAACCGTAGAAACTCGGGCTCCGGGATTCCCAAATGGTGATATTCCTCAAAGTAAAACTCACGCAAATTTGTCCGAGTTTGCAACCTCGAGTGTGTTCTAGTCATCGACAATATTCTCTTTATTCTATCTAGTAATGTTTTTTTTTAATTTTCATTCCTGCGTATTTTATCTGTAAATGCAGTAATCTGTATCCCTACAATTATATTCTAATCGAAGTACAAAAGTCTGGAGAGCACGACTATATATCATATCTTCGTATAATTAACGAACAAGTATACACCGCGTCAATACAATGCCGTTCTCTGCACAGCATCGGTTCCAGTATTGGTCAGAAAATTTGTGATAATAGGTGTCCCCTCATACTTTAAAAGACAAACAAAAATTTGCTAAGAAAATGACAGCGGCAAGTCGTAAGACAGGTAACTTAGAGGCAGTTTGCAGAACGGCGAGCAGAATACAGAGAGGCCCACTGCCGCGCGTCGCCTCGGCCGGCCTTGTGCGAGTGCGCGGTACGGTTCACGGCTACGTCCCTCCTCCGGCCCCAGTTACTAACCGGCGAGTGACGTCACGGCCATGCAGCACCGCATCTCGTCTCCAAATGGCAGCAGTCTCTGCCACCTGCCACCTGCCCGCCTGCCCGCCACCGCCCGACTCGGGAGATCGACTTCTCTCACAACCATTAGTACTATTCCACAGCTGATTTGGACTCTGCCTACCGAGCATTGGCTCCCGAAGGCGTACGCGCAATAGAGCAGCCGTCAAAATTATGGCTACCTTCGCCGATTGTAGGCGAGCTGAGGAAATATATAAGGATATTTTTTATTTCAACTGCAAACATTTATAACGAGATTATTGTTTTGGCCAATTTTAGAATTATTACTGTCAGATGTAGCTGTGCGGATACCGGGCACCTCTCGAACAGAACGCGGAAATGTTGCCGCGAATAAACGTAAGACGACAGCCACCGTGCCCGAACGGAGGGAGCTCCGCGAGGAGTTTCACCTTGAATCATAACACGACCTCTCGCTTTAAAAGCGAAAAAAATGTAAACAAAAAAGCAGCACGCTCAGGTGAGTGACGGGCATCCTATAGGGGTCGATGGCCCGCTCGAACAACTGATTTCAAGACACAACAAACGCTCCGAGGAATCTAGATAGCGAACTTCCGTGCGAACAACTGAAAGCGAGACATCGCGATTACGAACCGCAGCTTTTCAGATATGAAACACAAAGCTCAGGAACATAATATGTCCGAAGACGTAAAAAATACAAATGACGGTAGACGTCGAGTGTCAAGGACCCCTCTAGTGTTCATCGCCGAATTGATTAGTATGTCTTTCGAGATTATTTATACGATGTATTAATCTTACATGACGAGGTGTGCAGAGTCGACGTCCTCTTATGTAATGTTTACGTGCGGCACTCCCATTCATTGCCAGCTCTCGACTGTGAACTGCCGCATGCTGGCGTGGACACCTTGAACTTCAGTGAGTCCTGATAACCGTGAACACCGACTGAACAGCGTACAAAGAGATTCCGAGATATTTCGAAACGAGATAAATTACAAAAAGTACTACAATTTCGTTTATTTTTATTCCGAGAATATTTTATTGCCGAGTATTTCAAAACGCTTTTAAAGAAACATTAACATTTAAAGATTTTTAATATTTCTTCCATCATCTTCAAACCCTAATCCGCACCCCAATGGTGAATAGGGCACTGCATCGTATAAACGCAGAGTTATGTTGATCGTTGTTAACACATGAAGGAAAGGTGATCAGCCCTCCGCTTCAGGTACCAGTCCAGGGTAATATTGAATAAATGTTAGAGTAAAAAAATCACTTACATTTATTTCACCCCCCCGCCTCCTGGGAATCGAACCCGGGATCTCAAGCACGGTAGCCGAGCGTGCTGACCATTACACTACGGAGGCGGATATTTTAATATTTAACGAAAAATATATATATTTGGTGGTCAAGCCCGCAAAGGTTGCCTTTGGTATTAATAAATAGGAATCGAAATGTGACAACATTCGTAACCCGTTTTAGTTTTGCATTGCATATTTCATTGCAAAAATGAGTAGTTAAAATATATAATGCCTATTTTGGCGAACGAAAAATGGAAAGGTTATCAGGAGACGTGAACGGAGGAAGAGATTGCAGATTGGAGGTGATGTTGATGGGCCAAAGCAGTAAAGACATTCCGCGCGAAAAACATTCGAGGAATTCAGCAAGTACTGTCGGTACAACCGGTTCTCAGTCGAACTGGCAGAGTAACCTCATGTGGAATGCTCCAACTAAACACCGCGAGTCGCAGGAACGCACAGCTGAAAACTAGGTACACTTTTACAGTTTGTTTCGGTTCAAATCCAATGGTGCATAGGGCACTGCATCAAATTGATGCGATGTTAATATATCATTTCTTATATGAAGGCAAGGTGATCAATCCCGCGCTTCAGGTGCCGGTCAAGGGTTATATAAATATTAGAATAAAAAAACACTGCCTGCCATTTTTGAGATGGTTTGGACATGTGGAACGAATGAGTGAAGGAAGAACGGTAAGACAAATTTATGAAGTGAATATAGTTACAAAAAGGAGCAGAAAAGACCGAGAAAAACTTGGCGTGATCAGGTATGTCAAATACTTGACAGTGGTCAGTTGAAATACTTGAAAGAGATACATGAACGTGGAAGAGGCGAAGAAAGTTTGCAAAGACAGAGTGGTGTAGCGTTCTGTTATCTCTGCACACCCATGCGGGGAAGCGGCGTGATGGTTAGTTAGATAGTAGAAAAACACTTAGTTTAATATTTAGTTTGATCCGCCCTGGAAATCGGCAGTCAAATGTGCTAACCACTATACTATGGAGGCGGACAAATATATTGCGATTACAAAAAAATTAAAATTTAAAGTATGAGACACTATTCGGCTATCCAAACATAAAACACAGTAAGGGACATTTTTCTGAAGTACTTTTTTTTTGGATTTTTGCATTTTTGGACTAAGTAGAATCTAATTAGTCTAAAAATGAAGAAAAAAAGTACTAAAAAAAAATGTCCTTTACGTTTTGAGTTTGGACAGCCGTATTGCACCGCGAGCATCGCAGATTAGGGAAAATACGAGTACATAAGTTCGTAAGTATCAAGAAGGCAGGCTGCAGACGCTAGACGGAGCGGATTGGGGTGGGTCAGCCTCCAGCCGGGAAGGGTGAGGGAACCAGACGGGCCATCGGGACATCTTATTGGCTGCAACAGACTTGCCAAAACTGGAAGGCGATTCAATTTATACCAGTATTTGAAAGCAAGCGTGCTTATCCCAATTGGAATTAGATTCACATATAAATTTTATGCCGTCATTTAAATCCTCCTTAGAAAATTCAATTAGCATACTTTACAATATACTCCTTATATTAACTATCGGAATTTTTACTAGCTTTATAATATTAAATCTATATTATTTCAACATCTTTGCGAAATTTTAGTTAAGAGCACTTTTATTTTATTTATTGTTACGGCATATACTTTATAGAAAGATATGATGAATTTGTAAATGAAAACACTCGTTTTATACCACTTGAGTTATATTTATTTTAACGACTAGTTTCGGAAGTTCTAGTTTATATTCAGACCCGAAGGTGGTGCATATGTAGCTTCCGAAACTAGTCGTTAAAATAAATATAACTCAAGTGGTAAAAATTTTTGTTTATAAGAAATAGCACTTTTATTCTCATTTTTCTCAACGTGTACGTGCTTAAGAGCTATTTCTTTTAAATAAAAAATAATTGTTAAATTATCAAAATAATAATTGTGTAATAATAATGACCCTTATAATAATGGCAGTATTTTTTATATCATCCCTTTATATAAGAAAATGATAATAATACAGTGAGTTTTTGATTCAAACTAAATATCTCACATACAACTACTGATATCTGCAAAACAAATGTTTACATCGTAAAAATTCTCGTAGAGTTCTAGAATCATAGAGTTCGATGTCTACTTATAATAGTATAACATAAGATGGACAAAAAACTTCACGTTCACCAATTTGAATAATATAATGCCTTGTTTTAAAATAATAACAAAACTCGTGATATTTAAAAACCGTTTTACTTTTATAAAATGGGGACTTTTTCTTTGGTTATTTTTTTTATTAATATAAGCAATAGTCGCTAGGTACTATTAGTACAAGCGAAACTGGTTAATCGTGTTACGTGTGGGCAAGCTAAGGACCTAACAGGTTTTAATTTTTGCCCAAATCTTCAGTTAAGGGTATTAGAACCTAAATTATAAATACTATCCGTCATGTAGAAGGTTTTTGCCTTACTTTAAACAAGATTAAATCCATTCAAAGTAGGAATACGTTATACAAGTTGGAGTCGAAGTAGGAACATGATAAGTGGTGTTGCATAAGCCGTATCACGATTTCATTGTCACTTGGACGTTAGGAAAAAATCATTGTAGGTGTAGGTATCTCGACAGATTCTGATAGGGAACCATTTAATAACTTGAAATGCTACAAAATACTAATATGGGTCAACAATAAATAAAAACTAACGTTCTTAATTTATTGTTGAACTGGATGTATGTAAGCATTTAAATTCAAAGTCATTAAGTGCAGTAAGTTTAATACCAAAGCCCGACAGACACCTGGTATTCGAAATGAACTACAGGGAAAATGATTGACCTAGGTCGCAAATTCTGGGTTACAAAATCATCAAAAGAGGGTGGACACGGTGAAAAAATGCGGGCGGCGCGAACTACGTCAGGAATCGGTATGAATGATCGCGTAAGGGCGGAAGGATGGCGGGGAGGAAGGGCGGGGGCGGCAGAAGCCTCTAGAAGACGGTCGATATCGGGCTGACGCAAGCGCCACCCCGAAATCTGCCGCCCACTACGTACCGAGATTGCGACACTTCGTGAAATGTTTTGAACAATTTACTCAATGCCTAAAAATTAACTAACGAGATACTAGAAAGTTTCCAACAAGATACTTCGCAAATACTTCTATCCTCAGAACAGAACACTCCCAGTTGGAACTATGAACGCGGAGGCATAAACGCTCGTTCCATTAAGATCGTGAAATCAATTATTACAAAGTATGGCGATATGGGCGTAAGGAAATTAATCGATACCGTTCGAATAGCCCTTAGGGACAGTGGTGCGGTAGGCAGAAATGTGTCGTAAATTACCGCTATTCTTTCGCTATCATCGCTCGATAAAGCGAGAAACAGGAAAGGCAACTTTCTCAACCTTCGAGTGTGCAGTACGCGGAGAACAGTCGGTACGGAGTAAAGCAATGTGAGGAATCGCTCCTACCTGAGTCGGATGGAGTCTGCACGCCGAGGCTGTCCAGTCGGCTCTGCTTGGAGTTCTTGCAGAGCGTGTAGCTGTGGTCCGACGCGATGGTGTTCTCTCTGTAGGTGCGCGAGTCCCTGACGTCGTAGGCGGGATGCGAGTACTCCGCGTAGGGGCCGCCGTCGTCGCTCTCCTCCTCCTCGGCCTCGAGCTGGTCCTCGTCCTCGTAGTCGTAGTCGTCGAGCGTGACCCTGGCGGGGGTGCGCGCGGGGTGGTAGGCGGGGCGCGGGGCGCAGGCGGCCAGGTCTATGTCGTGCTTGAACTGCGGCTCGTCCTCGTCCAGGCTCTGCGGGGTGTCGGGCCTCTCGGGGCTGCCCTGCGCCTTCTTGGCGGCGCGCGACGAGCGCGGCGGCGCGCGCGCGGCCGACAGCAGCAGGCTGCGGCCGGGCGGCGTGGGCGGCGCGGGCGCGGGCGCCGCGGCCGCGGGCGCGGGAGCGGGCGCGGGCGAGCACGCGACGGGCCCGTTGCCCGGGTGGTACTTGTCGCTGCAGGTGCCGGCCCACATGCAGTCGTGGTGCACGATCTTGTTGCTCTCCAGCGTGTCCAGACTCCAGTCCAGGAAGTCGTCCAGCACGGAGTCGTCCAGCGCGTACTCGGCGAGCGGCAGCTCGAGCAGATCGAATTTGTCGGTCCGCTTGTCCAGGCTGGACCAGATGTCGTCCATGTCCGACAGCACGGCGCCGTACTCTTCGAGTCCGAAAGATTCCTCGGGAACTTCTTCCATTTCGCTAACGAACATCTTCATTTTATATATATATATCCCTCTATATTTAGCTTACGTTAACTTATTTATTTAAATATATATCACAAATGTCTTCACTGTTCTGCCTCTTCGTCAGAACTTAAATATCACAATTGATCGGCTATCGGAGAATAGCCGGCAGGTCTCTCGCAGCGTCTCCCTGAAAATAGGAGAAAAAAATCGGATTAGAATTACGCTATACCGTGTACGAATCAAAAATTGACAGACATAAACTGCTTCTACTTAAAAAATAACGACGGAAAATATTCAGAAGAATTTATGAATTTAGCGTCGAAACGCCCGCGAACCTATCAAAACAATAACATTGTGTTGTGTTCATGGCGCAGCGGAGTGACACGGGAGTATTGCGGCGTGTTGTGCAACAGCACTACGCGTGGCCGGCGAGGAGCCGCGGGAGTAAAAGGTTGCCGGTGCGAATATCAACATTTGCGCGGGTTTTTTTTTCTTCCAGCTAAATACTATTTACAAACGACAAAAACTCGCACGTAAATGCTAGTAATGTCTCCATTGCAGTCGAAATATAAAATAGTGCGTACATATTATATTTCCATAAAAAATTCTAGTCACATCAAAATTTTAATAAATCGAGCGTTTTTCTATATAAATGGTTATATTAACATAAATTAAGTAATCCCTGTCGTCGATACTTTCAATTTTTTTAAACCAATACGAATTTAAAAAAATCATTTCATTATTTAAAAAAAAAATACACATTAGGTGAGTTAGAAAAATAAAAAAATCGTGGTTCATTTAATAAAGGATTCCTAAGTATTTAAAAAATAATAAACTTTAACTAAAGTGGCTAGAAAAGATTTTTTAATATTACATTTTGTAAATATATTTTAAAATTTGATGACTTAGAATCGCTGAAAAAATCTTCGTATTCGTAAATAAGTAAAATAAAATAAAATAAAAAACGAATATCCTTATTAAAATATAAAAATAAAATATAAAAAAATACAAACGTAATGCATTAGATTTAATATTTATTTCATTTTCAAATAAATCATCTTTTGCACTTTTTCGGATTACGAAAATTCAATTAAAAATCCGAAAACCGGCTGATTTTTCAATTCACTAGTGTAAATAAATAAGTTTACTTAGATGACAATCAGTAAGTAGACACGAAATCATTAAAATAAACAGAAATTAATATTAAATAAGTTACAAGAAGTTTGTAGAAGTTATTGGCACAAAAAACACGACGACAATAAGATCAAGGGACTTTGTTACTATGTACGATGACTATGTTCATAGCGCCTACTCAAATACAAAATAATTCTATTTTTAAATGTACAAGAAAAAAAAACAAAAAAGGAAAAATCGCAATCAAATTAAATTAACAAAAATTGTTTATATTTTTATTTAAGTTTATCAATGAAAATTTTCAAAGATTAAAAAAATCAAAATATTATGATTTTTATTAATGCTCTTAATATATGGAATATATACAGGAATATACTTGTACTTATGTTTATTATAAGAAATACATAATTAATAATGACTTCAACGATATTATCACTCGCTACTGTGAGAAAACGCCGGCCGGCATTTCGGAAGGGGCATGATGCATCTACTGCATTACGATGATCTGGTGCCGGCAAAAATTCCGTACAATTTAGCGTACATCTCAATACGATGCGAACTAATTTAGAGACTTCAAAGTAAATAAGTGATAAGATCATAATAATTCGAAACTCTTTGAAATACAGTTTTAAAAAAAGGCGGATAATTCTAGTGACAGTTTTGAAGTTAACTTTAGATTTGACGATTTTACAATGAAAAGTAAAAAATTATAGTTTTACATTAGTAAAGACTCACCTTTAAAGCTGAAGTATGTGTAATCCAAATATCTTGAATACACAAAAAACACCAACTTAAACTCTTATAGAAAGTTTTCTTCTCACGAATTGAACGTCACCCACTGATATGATACTGTTTATAAATGCTCGATCGTATGTTCGACCTCTACTAAAACCACCGAAATATTTTGTCGAACACTGAATAATCATTCTTCAGACCCGGTCGGTCCTATGGCAGCAGCTTCGACGTCTGAACGACTCGTCGGCTCGAATGCGACTGTTTGGTTTAGTGGCGTCCGAGGGAATAGCTGACATGGCGGCGGCTGCCGAAATTATGAAATGATCATACTCTTACATTACGAATTTTTAAGAAGTGACACCTACATAATATGAAAGCCACAAGATTTTTATGACGAAAGTGATAAAAATATTTTGTTGTCGATGCAATTTAACACTTCTTTTTTGGATAAAAATTACCACGTGGAGCTACTTTGTCGCGGAGTAAGTCGAAAGCAATGGCGGCGCTGCCGACGGTAGTATTGCAAAATGTTCGAATGTGTGCGTGCACCGTAAAGAGGAATTCTGAGAGTGTGTGAGTAAATTTTGAATGGTTGTGTGGTTGATTTCGAAGTGCTGGCTCTGCGTTGAAAGATCCGAAGCATCAGTCGTCATTTATCGGTTGGCGTGGTGGGTCGTGTCACCCGCGCAACTGATTATGAGGACTTCGTGAAGCGCGTAGGTTAAATTATCGTTTTCATTGGTTTTCCAAGCACCTTTAAATTTAAATAGATACATTATATTCATATTTTAAATGACAAACTTTAATAATTTAAACAAAAAACTGTACGAAATTAGTAATCCAGACTTGTTAAAATATGCAAATACAGTATTGTAAAAAGTTGTTGAATATATTTTTTTTAAAATTATTCGAACTAATTTTATATGTAAGTAGGTATTATGGGCTTATTATTGTCAATTTTTTCCCAACAATGCAAATTCACATTGACAATTAAAAAAAGATGATTGAAAAATTATCATTTAAAACATAATTACTTAAACATTTAAAACATATTTGCTTTTAGATTTACCTGTATTTAAAAAATTACAGATTGGGGTTTTAAAAATTTGTAAAAAAATATCTAAGCAAGGAACATATTTTATAGGAGAGTCGGGTAGTAGTCCCGTGGTTAGTATCGCGGTCTCGAGTCAAGAGTTTTTAGGTTCGGCCCCCCTCTGTCACAACTTGATGCCTATTTTCGCTTAACCGAAATGGCATTAAGGCGATATTCGCGCAAACTACACAAACTCTTCTTTTCAAAAGCATTTAATATTTATATTTCATTACTTGATTCGGCAGACACTTTGTGGTATAATCTATCGATTTTTAATTTAAGTTTTACTTAGTAAATACCACAACACGTGTCACAGTAGATTTTAATACTTTTATTTACTAAGTAAAACTGAAATTAAAAAAGAAACTTTGTATTAATAATATGAATGAAAAAATAGTGGTATTTACCAAGTAAGACTTAAATTGAATTTAAACTAAATAAAATAATGGTCGGTACCAATTTTCGGTAGTCGCAGATGGTGGGAAGAATTCATAATGTCGGCCATAAGATAATGCGCTTATTCCAGTTATCGAAACTCGTCTCACTGCTTGCTGAATACTAAAAATGCATTTCGGAATTCCCGGCGTTTTGCTCATCAAATTCTAACGTATCAAATTCCCGTGTTGACATACCGACGTTACTTTATGCATACTTGCTGCCAGGGCGAGTCGATCGACCTGACCCATACAACGAATTGAGAACTTATGATCAAATACAATCGCCTAGTTATGGCATTTTCGTTTGAAAATGCCATAACTTTAATATTTCCAATTCTTAAATTGTCTAAAAATTTATTATTTGTGTTTTTTGACAATAAAATACAACTTAGTAGACTAAAAAATCAGTGTTTAATTCAAAAATTAATACTTAAATTAAAATGGAGTTCTACACATTAAACGCCAAATTAATAAATAAATTATTATAACTAGTTTAACTGAATTCCGATGTTTTTGTATTTATATGACGCGATCAACTCTAGGTGGAATATATTGAGTTAAAATAAAATAAAACAATAATAATAAAACAATCAAATACAACTGAGTAGACTAAAAAAAACAGTGCTGATTCAACATTTAATATATAAAATAAAAATATTCATTTATGACAAATAACTACCTACATATTTATGTTAGAAGTGAATGCATTGTAGTAAATATGTATACATCCACAAAACTGTAGAAAAATACAACATTCTTAATAATATTTATTGTGTACATACTTCAAAAGATAGTATTTTTGTTAACAATACTTTGAAATGATTATGAATGAAAAAATATAGCATTTTACATATACTTTACAAGGTTATAGCAACTAGATTTTATTTTGAGGAGAAAAAAATGTCTAATTTTTCTTGGCCCTACTAGCGGCTCCTAGCGTTGGCGATCCCCGAATGAATTATGTGATTGCTAGTATGCTTTTAAGAGCTCAGTGCATTTAAAAATATATAGATTTACCTTTTTAGCCATATCTGCTCACCATGTGGACCATATGGAATATACACACTGCCTCCGGGCTCTTCTGTCTGCTGCCAGCTCCCTTGTATCTTCCGGGACAGATCCGCGTCCCAAAGTTCAGACGAGAACTGATGACGGATTGTCAGCAGTGGAAGTTCTGGGCGGCGGGAACCTGTTGTCTTATATATTTTTTGTAATTACTCTTAAATATTTTGGAACCATTTACTTTCAAATACGTATTGTCTTTATATGATATCTGAAGTCAAAATACTGAAAACGCGTTTTCACTTAAGACATATGTATCGTTTGTATTAGGTTAGGAGTCGTAATAATCGGCGGGTATGCATGAGGAGATGCATGACCGTGGAAGAGGCGAAGAATGTTTGCAAAGACAGAGTGGTGTGGCGTTCTATTCTCTCTGCCTACCCCTGCGGAGAAGCGGCGTGATGGTTAGTTAGTTAGTTATTTTTATCATTTGCATTAATACTGTAACAATAACTACCGTTTTGTTTTATTATTAAATAAAATTCACGGATTCCTTCAAATTAACCAAATTAATTTTTAATCATTTCTGGGGCTCTATTAGGTACAAACGAACAATGTTTTCGGAGACAATTGAATTTATTTTTATTGTATCTTATGTATAATTGTTTGGGAAGGTATAATTGCTACAAATCACCTAATGACTTCGTAGTAATAAGAAAAATAATGTAGTTGTTATTTTATAAGTATGTTAATTAAATGATACTAATGACTTGGTTTATTCTATCGGAAATATGTAATTGAATAAATGATTATGATAACTAAATCAGGGCCCGTACGATATTTGCATTTTATTTGTAATTTTTCTTGAATGAATCACCCTACCTCTGCCGTAATGTTATTGTTGAACACGTATTCGCAGAATAATAAAATCAGGTGTCGTTTCTCGGAAAAGGCATTATTATCAAATTCAATGGAATCGTTTTGTGTGTATACAAAACTTTCCCGCCATTTCTGTCTGATACAAGCTACGAGTCGCCGACGCATTTGTTTATGTGATAGTATCCAAATATCGGTGATGGGAAAAGCGGACGTATGCAAATAGTGATTACTTCCCACATTCCTTAAGCGTATATGTGGATATTCTCAGCATTTTAAGCAAGTTGCAAGTACATTTTTTTCCCAGAAACAAACTTTGCGAATCGTGCTAATAAACGCGCCAAAATATTTTTAGGAAAAAAGTACACATAACTGATATTGTACATATTTATTTTCACTCAACATGCATTCTCGCGGAATGATTCATTTTTATTTTTATTTTCAGATTTGCGAAGTCTCTTGTGAAAATTGGACTCTACCTTTTATTATTGGACATAATAAATTCAAGTCATTTTACAATTTCGGCTTTATAAAAAAGATGCAGGCAAATACATTACTGAATAAAGTGAATTATTAATATACAATATTTATTTTTTGTATCAAACTTGTGAAATAAATAATAAGTAGGATTCTTATGTGAAACAATTTTTTTTTCCTAACTTCCAAGTGACTCTGAAATCTAGCTATGGCTTATGCAACACCGTTTATCATGTCCCTACTCAGGCTTCAACTTTATAAGTTTCATAGCATATGCCTACTTGTGAGTGGATTTACTGTTTTTCTTTAAAGTTACTATAATTTCATGTAATTCATGAGTGAAAATTCTAGGCAAAAACACTTGCTCACATTTTAAAATTGACACAATACTGCTTTTAAACCATGATATATATATATATATATATATATATATATATATATATATATATATATATATATATATATATATATATATATATATATATATATATATATATATATACATATATATATATATGTATATATATATATATAAATATATATATATATATATATATATATATATATATATATATATATATATATATATATATATATATATATATATATATATATATATATATATATATATATATATATATATATATATATATATATATATATACATTTTAATTTTTTTATTTCATAAATAATTTATAGAATTTCGTTTTTTTTGCGTATGAATTTTAATGCTTATATAATTTAAAAAATAAAATATACATTTATTTCAAATAAAATTACATGGTAAAACGTTTCACTGCTCGCTTCTGTAAATATATTTTATTTTAATTAAAAAAAAAAATAAGCCCCACGATTTAGACTCCCCGCTCTTCGTGCGAATATCTAGTACACCTACCATTTACCAAAAATGTCAAATATCGGCTGTAGGTATTAATATTATCTACCTAGTTGAGTAGGTTAACGCTTAGTAGGCCAATTGAAATTATTATTAAAATGATTACGTTTTCATTAGATTAATTAATAATCCTCTGAAAAGTTTATGATTATGTTCTTACGTCGGCGCTGATGGAAAATTACTTTGTATTGCGAGTTGTCACAGTATTGCAACATATAATTGTACCGACCTAAATCATGGAAAACTTAAACCAGAACTATTAATTAACTTTGAATATAACTATTGATCATTTAATTATAAAAACATATGTTACAACATGCGGGGTGACAGTCTTAATGTTCTGCTGCCGATTTAAGGAGCTTGTAGGCACTGTCAGTCCTAGATCGGTGCAAAAACGTGATTCATTACGTAAATAGCTCCACGGCGCCTTCGGATTTGACCGTGAAGTGATGACCGTTGAACTGTGTGGGAAAAGTTAAGTTATTTATAAATTGCCTATTTGAAACTGCATCTATTACGGCGAGACCGCGGGCCGAATGCAAATTTGATGCCTGAATACCGAGAAAAACCGACGAATAAAAAATACGAAATTATTTTTGCATTACTTTACATTTTTCAAAGAAACTGCATTCAGTCAAGATGGGCGTAATTTTATGGGATATTGATTAAATGCTTTACAAGATGAGGATGTATATTTATATTTATTTTTAAGCAACTGAAATGTATTATATATCCGCCTACATGGTATTGTTGTAACCGCATTTGGCTAGAATGCAGGCGGTCGCGGAGTCGATTCTCAAGGGGGTCAAAATAAATGTAGTTGATTTTTACTCTAACAATTATGTAAGATTTTCCTAGATTGGTACCTAAGGGCAGAACTGATTTCCTTGCCTGCATGTAATTAACGCTCAATATAACACTGCGTCGATGCGATGCAGCGCCCTATGCACCTGTATGTTTTATAATACATAAAAATATATATATATATATTTTTAAACTCTCCTCGTATCTAAAATATTGCACCACATCAAAGCGATTTAAAACAATTGTGACAATTTTTTTTTTAATCTACCGTGCACAGAAATTCTCAATCTTTTGCGCAAATCGCGAAGATTTTTTTCCATCTATGAGATTCATTTTGCATATTTCTTTGTTTTATATTTTGTTTGTTTTCATGCTAATTATCAGTTGCAATTTAAAGAGAGTTTTTTCAAGGCGTGAATATTAATGACGTACAAATATACCTGTATAGTTAGTACAGAAGAAAGCATTGAAGAGTTTTTATTAAACTAACTAACTATCACGCCGCTTCTCCGCAGGGGTAGGCAGAGAGAATCGAACGCCACACCACTCTGTCTTTGCAAACATTCTTCGCCTCTTCCACATTCATGCATCTCCTCATACATACCCGACGATTATTACGACTCCTGACCCGGCCGCTTTTAAGTACTTGACATACCTAATTGTGCCAAGTTTTCCTCGGTCTTCTTCTGTTTCTTTTTCCAACTAAACTTGCCTTATGATTTTGTTTAACCGTTCTTTCCTCACTCATACGTTCCACATGTCCAAACCATCTCAAGTTTTTTTAAATGTTTTGGTAAACTACAATTACCGTATGTTTATCACGAAGTACTGTATTGCTCTAATATGTAATGCATGGCTAAAGGGTTTACTTAAGTTTGCTCCTAGACAGTGAGATCAGGAGCAAACATCAGTAGTTGCAGTCCCAAAGGATCAGCAGCAGTTACTACTAGAAGCAAACATATGTAGGAATAGTCATCAGTAGAAACAGTTTATAGCAACCGCTTCCAAGAGCAATCATTGTTGGCCGCAATCAGGAGCTTAGCTTGTCTCTAAGGGACACTCCAACTAGCCATCTAAGCATTCGTATTTCAGCAGTTTCTAGTTGCCTTGAGTAGATGTTAAACATCGTCCAGCATTCGGACCCATAGAGGAGTTACCAGATATTTCCACCTATATATTATCATGAATTTGATGATATATTGGTGAAAATATCTGTTAAATAATCGGAATTTCGATCATTCGAACTACGTGTGAGCAAAATCATTCTAAATATAATTGTAACGAAATACTTTATCTAGTTGTACAGGAATAAGTGTTGTAATAAAAATCCCGCCCAACCAACCGTCTGATATGTTGACCACAAATACATTTATCTTATCTGACCACTTTTTCCCGAATCGACCATTCCATTCGACTGAGGTGTCACTATGGCTGCTGAGAACAAAGTTTTGATATTCTATTATGAGAATATAGTCTAAACAAAACCTGATGGAGTGTATATAAATTGCGATGGCGATGTGACGTATTAATGACTAGGAAGGTAAACTCCGACTTCGCTGAAAAATCCCTAACGTTTATTCTCAGGTACCTCCCCGTATAATAATCGCCATTCGGAATCCTGTATGTAACTCCAAAGAAAGCGAACTTATATTTCAAATCATCAAAAAAAAATCCAGAATAAGCGTCAATAATTATTTGCTATAATTATTTTAGTACAGTTATAAATCTATATAATTGTATGCAATTTAAATATCAAATGTAAATGGAAAAAGGAGCAGAGAAACACCGAGAAAAACATGGCACGATCAGGTATGCCAAATACTTGAAAGTGTTCAGGTTAGGAGTCGTAACAATCGGCGGGTATGTATGAGGAGATGCATGAACGTGGAAGAGGCGAAGAATGTTTGCAAAGACAGAGTTGTGTGGCGTTCTATTCCTCTCTGCCTACCCCTACGGGGAAGCGGCGTGATGGTTTGTTCGTTAACTCCAAAGAAAGCGAACTAATATTTCAAATCATCAACAACAACAAAAAAAACAGAAAAAGAGAATAATTATTTGCTGTAATTATTTTCGTACAATTATAAATCTATTTAATTGTATGCAATGTAAATACCAAACTTATACCAGCCTAAGCGATGAAGCAAAATAATAACACTCCGCATACAAGCGGTGAGTTTATGTTGGTCCTATGTTTGGTCAGGTAAGTTATTTCAGTTGTACCCCCCTACAAGTATAGCAGTATGTAGTTACTTTTATTTACATACGTAGTTGGACTGAATTTTGTATTTGATATAAA
>NW_028280766.1:0-40000 GCF_059751285.1 Brachycentrus maculatus
ATGGACTTCAGTATTCAAATTTAATATTATTTATCCGTTGCATCAAGGTTTCTTAAAAGTGAATGTTAAGGTCAAGATCAACCATACATACAACGTGTTTCAAACAACTTTTTATAACAACGGTTGACTTTTTCGTTTATTTGATCGTCAATCCACAAACCGCGCTCCGCGAGAACTACCTTTTGGTTATGGTAACACCCGAACGATGTCGGCTTTCCGAGAAATCGTCAACTTTTTGCATTTTTTCGTTAATGTTATTCTGGAGAAAATATATCACGGTTGGTCACAGACACTACACAATGCAGCGTCATTGTACGTCAGAAATAAATTGATTGTCAAGGTTTTTGAAGATTTCTTCGCAATTCGAAACCTTTATTAAAATATTGTACCCATAACTTCTTAAAAACAGTCTAGATTGTTTTTAATGTAAAAAAGTTGTTTTAGTATTATTGATTTTTCCATCAAAACTGATTTAGAATTAAGAATTAAATAAAATAATGCTCGAATAACGACGAAATGAACGTACTCACCAGATTTTTTTCACTACTTTTTCAGTACTTCAACATTCACGAATCTCCTCATACATACCTGCCGATTATTCCGACTCCTGACCTGACGACTTTTAAGTATTTGATCAAATCAATTTTTTTTCGGTCTTCTCCAGTTCCTATTACCAACCACATTCGCGTCGTAAATTTCTTTTACTATTCTTTCTTCACTCATTCGATTCACATGCCTAAACAATCTCAACACACTTTAAATTTACTTTAACAATATGTTTTTCATATAGTGGAAATATTAATAATAATAAAAATGGTTTTAACATACAATTTACAATTATGCTTAAGTCCAGAATAATTATCCGTTGAGATTTTTGGTGAAAATACATACGGGAAACATATTTACTGATATTTAAGATATTGCAATGTTTGTAGAAGCGATACAAATTAAAAATACATACAAGCCAAGAAACTGTACTGTACTAATTATATAATCATATCAACATTAAAATTTAACCAAAAAAATTAAACATCATCAGGTTTAACAGCGGTGAATTCATCATGATCAACGAAAATGATGTAATTAGTGTGCTATTCTAAGTTAAGATACATTAATAACCACAGCCTCTGCGCGGAATAACCTTAATCTGCCCATGTCTGTGTACACTTACGTACGTGCATGTAGGTATGTTGATGAGATTTCATCTTATACTTCATTCAAATAAAACACGCGATTCGTTGCTTTGAATTTCAGATCAAATAAAATTTTTCCTTAAGGGACTAGTACACATTACCAGCAGTTTGTCCAAGTAAGTCTGTACCAAATAATTTATTGACATAAAAATTACATATGAAAGCATATTTAGATTTATAGCAATTTATCTGCATTTTATATAATTTAATTCTGAAATAAAATTTTAATGCATCTAAACTGAACTGAAGTAAAAAATTAAACAAAATGGAATAGTCGATCAATTTTAACATTTTTTTACAAGTATGTGTAATAATTCTATTAATTTAATTTATGTTTTACGTAGTAAATACCTCTATTTCTTAAAATCAATTATGGCACGTGATTCGATGCATTCTGCATAATTTTCAAACATGGTATGTGAAGATTAGTCAAAATTTTAAATTTTAAAGTTGTGCCCTTTGGACCCTGAAGGATGATGAGAGGGTAGGAGCTGTTTCTTATTTTTATGTTTAATTTTGATTTTTTTATCAGTGGGAACATAGACACAAAGAGAAAAGCTTTAGTCGTTCTTATATTGTTAATTATGGGTTGATTATTATTTATATTTTTGTGAATTTCCATCGTTTTAAAATGTTGCAGTTTATGACTTTTCATATTAATATTTTTGAAAGATGTCTACGTTATTGTTGTAAAATGTGTGATAATTATCTATTAAATGTTTAGCTTTTAGATTTTAAGAAAAAGCATTATTTTCCATGTAAAATTTAAACAAAAATTGGATAGATTGTCCCCACAAAGCACCTGCCGAATCAATTAATGAAAATAATAATTTATTTAACTGTTCCCATGCACTCAACATCATTAACAAAGTTACTGGTTAATAATGTTCAATGCATCGAAACACGTGCTACAAATTGATTTAAGTTGTATTTACAAAGTAAATGTTATGTTATAGATATGTATATTAAGTTTATATGAATTGAGTATGTTTAAAGAATCATATAATTGTTCATATTCATCATGTATAAATTCTGTTCTACATATTATAAAACGAAATTTTACTGTACACCTATACAAATTATCAATTTTCAGTTAACAGTTTTCTTCGTATTAAAAATGTACCATATTAAAAATGTAGTTACGGATAAGTTACTATTGTAGATCCACGAATTTTTGAGTACATGAAGTCAAATTTAAATACAAGCACCATTGAGGTAGTATTTTACGAAAATGGCGCTATATAAATTGTCCAAATTTATTATTATTGTAATTATTATGTCAGTTTCCACGTTTAAAATGAATGTACTATAATACGCTGCACATGACCGCAGAATTTTCCGTGAGATTCATCTTTAAGGAAGCAGGTGAACCGTTATCAAATCAAATGAGTTTATTTGAATTTTAAAAAATGTTACAAAAAAAAACTCTTTACATCTATTACATTTTGAAGTAAACCTGATTACAAAGAATATAAAAACACTCGGCTTCATTAAAAAATGTAGTTCGCTTAGCAAAAAATTCTCTTATCGTTAGATTTAAATTGTGTTGGCTATTTAGATTTTTTTATCGAAATTTATTTTCATGCCAATATGAAATATTTGCTCAAATGTGAAAGTCAGCGAAAAATGGCTGAGAAAGAATTTATGCAAATATTGATGAGGTAAAAATTATGCGCAAAATCTTCTTACAATTTAATATAATTATATCATATGTGCATTATGGTAGAGGAAAAAGAGATGAGTAGTTGAAAGTTTTAACCAGTTCCAATTTCTTGGGTAACCTTTCTATGGAATGAAAATTTATGGCACCATAAGTAAAGGAACTCAAGAAGAAAATGACATATAAAAGGAAACAGAGGTGGAAAAGGAGAATAGCACCAATGGGTAGGGAACTCGGAATTTCATACCCGTACTTGTGCAAGCTTTTAAAAGGACACTGCGTCCACGAGTAACTTTAGCACGATTTACTTAAATATATTTATATGTTGATGTTACAAAAGAAATACAATAAAAAAATACGATGTACTGAAAAAAGACATAAATTTAACCCTTTGCACTCAAGTGCCGCCATAGAGGCGGCATGCGCGGTTTGCCGTACTGCTAGATTGTCGCCGCCATGTCGGAAAGAAAATAAGGTCTTATTCTTTAGTTTTTTAATATTTTCTTCTTTTTTCACTTTTCAATATAATTAAACTAAAATCATATTAAAATCCAATATATCGTTGAAGTATCAGAGTGATTCTGCACTAAAATACAAAAAAAACTATATCTGTGTACCTTTCCTCCATGTGTTAAGAATCAAGATAAAACTACTTTTGTGTGATGCAGTGCCCTATGCACCATCGGGTGCGGATGAGTGTTTGAAGAAGAAGAAGAATATCTGTGAAAGAATTACTTGTGTATACAGTTGTACAAGATTCTCAGTAGCTTATCAATTCGGTATTTGGTTCGTTCTAAAATAGGTTGTTAGCGTATGCAGTTTATATTGTACTTTTTCAGAATTTCAACATGTTACAAGATAAGCACGTATGTGTTCAATTGAAAATTGAACAATTTCGAAATATCGCCAAAGCTCAAAAAAATAAAAGATCTTTCTGCCAATCGAAATTCATCGCCAGCGAACTGTATCACCGGCACGTGAGATCGCTTCTAAGTTTATTTCCGAATTTGGCGTGATTAAATAATAAATATAAAATATGTGACATGTTTTTCATGATCTTAATAATTTTACACCTAGAAGAATGGAATATTTCCCACAAAACCAAACTCATAAACTTGTCTCAAGTTTCGAATGGTCCATTTTATAACGACAAATTGTCCATTTTATAACGACAAATTTACTGTAATTTGGAGTTTTTCTGATATTTGAATAGACTACATCGCGAGATTTGACTACCGATGATTTTATTCATAAAAAATATTCTTTTTTTTGTGATATTTTATTGAGTCCGAATTTAAAAAGCTTCTCGTTTAAGATATTGTATCATTTTTTTAAACGGAAAAATTATTTTGATTTTTCTGTTGTTGCAAATGTGAAATTTAATTAGGAAATTAAAGGTGAAATATTAATTGGCATACAAATAAGCTAGGTACCTTCAGGTACTGTGGTTAAATTATTTAAGTACTTTGTTATATATATATATATATATATATATATATATATATATATATATATATATATATATATATATATATATATATATATATATATATATATATATATATATATATATATATATATATATATATATATATATATATATATATATATATATATATATATATATATATATATATATATATATATATATATATATATATATATATATATATATATATATATATATATATATATATATATATATATATATATATATATATATATATATATATATATATATATATATATATATATATATATATATATATATATATATATATATGTAATGAATACAAGTAACAATGAATTGATTAAGATATTTATTTCTTTTCAAATATAACTTGAAATTTACTCGTAAAGGCATGTACCATAAGCGGAAACGCAATTAGTAAATTAATTTGAAATATAAAAAAGATAGTAAAAAAGAAAAATAGGCGCATGTATCCCATGAGAAAAAAGGCAAATATATGGATAGGTAGAGATTATAAAGTATTTTGGAGTGATTTCTTGAATAATACAGGCTATCCAGTTTTACATTACTGCACATTAAAAACGCAATAGAAGATACGACTCTTCAGTTATAATTTGTCACTTTGGTAATGCACCCACTGTTAAGTAAGTATACCCGATGATTCCGAATGGCGGTCAATAAAAATTGGCGTCCAATTTTATTGCAATTTCACCGCACATCTAGAGTTTTATGCATAAAAAACCGCAGAGTCATTAGATGATTCCGTGCAGAAAATTCATTGTATTTTTTTATTCATTTCAGGAATGCGGCCCAATCGGAACCGAGTACGGAATGGGAAAAGGAACAAAGCGAGCCGATGCCTCCGATCCGGGAAATTCAATTCATCTTTTATATTAGGCTGTATTTAATCAATCGGTGTTGCGAGACGAAAAAAGTTTAAACCTTTTAATACAAATCGCTCACTCCTTTCAACAACGTCAAATATCAAAAATCTAGAATTTTCAGTTGTGCATGTTTTTGAAATGCCCAGAAAATGTACTTTATCCCAGCAAAAGCGGCATATTTTACATTTAATATTTACCCGCTACAAGGCAGAGAGTGTTGTTTTTGAATTTTGTTGAAAAGGTATTACTTATTTTTTTTTTAAATGTACTTAATATTATTCAAATGGAAAAAAACATTCAGGTTTAACCTAAAAAGATCTGTTGCACAGTAAAAACTTTAATAATGGGGCTTGATATTTATTTTTAATACATTTTATTATATTTTTAAACTTTAAAAACGATCTCCTGAAAAATCAAGATTTTTGATAAATGTCGTTGTTGAAAGGAGTGAGCGAAATGTCCAATACAAACGCGCTTGAGCGCTGGGTTCGATTCCTATGAGGTCGAAATAAATGTTTGTGATTATTCATTAAAATGAATATTAGTATAAGTATAAGTATCAAAGAACGTGATCATCTGAAAGCGAAGGGCTGATCCCCTTTCCTTGAAGTATTTAACGATTCAGATAACACTTTTAAACGATGCAGTGCCCTATACACCAGTGGGTATTGATAAGGATTAGAAAATAATAAAAAGATGGTCATAATAATAAAAACAACAACACATTATTAAAATCATTAAAAAGTACAAGTATGTAAATATATATTTTTTGTCATTATAAATTGTGAATTCAAACGATTAAATTCAGCATACCAGTTTTGAATTGGAGGGTTTATTTTAATTTCAAAAATTAGTATATCATTGTTTGTATCAAAATTATGAATAGCAAGAAACAAAAGTTTTTTACAACATGTATATAGAAAACTAGTATACGGTATTCTTATCTAAAGTTACTCTATAATCAAATATGATAAATACGGATTCAATTAAAATATTTGAAATAATTTATTCATTCAAGTTGATTAAAGAAACCACATTTTATTGTTAATATTAAGTGTTCGCTAAACACTTACGTAGATAAAAAATGTAATAGAGCTCTCTTACATATATATTTATATTTATATTTATGTCCGCCTCCGTAGTGTAATGGTCAGCTCGCTCGGCTACCGTTCTGGAGGTCCCGGGTTCGATTCCCAAGGGGGGTAAAATAAATATTAGTGATTTTTTCACTGTCATATTTATTCAATATTACCCTGGACTGGTACCTGAAGCGGAGGGCTGATCACCTTTCCTTCATGTGTAAACGATCAAGATAACACTGCGTTTATATGACGCAGTGCCCTATGCACCATTGGGGTGCGGATAAGGGTTTTATTATTATTATTATTATATATATATATATATATATATATATATATATATATATATATATATATATATATATATATATATATATATATATATATATATAGCACTATTCTCATAGTTTTATGTTGAAGAATGTTCTTCTTCTAATTTTTATGGCTTTTTACCCATTTTGAGTTTTCTCGCCAGTTTCGAGTTATTTTTTATTTAAACGTTTTACATTTGAATTTAAAATGTAATTATTCCTGTTAGTGGAGTTAGTTTTCTTAGTAATGTCATTCCATGTATTACTTTTGTTGATGAAAGAAATACTAAAATTTTCCTTCAGAATGTTAACATTTTTCGATTTTCCTTAGCACAAAGAATCAGCACCATTGTTGGCAAAAAAAAACATGATAATCATCTCACATCTCTCGGTTATGTATACCGTTTGGAGTGGGACGAGGTGGTAGTCGGTAAAGCCAAGACGTGACCATCTTTGCACTGTTTAATTCAAACGGCGCGGTTCCGGTGCCTCGGTAATATTTTTTTTTACATCGCAATTATACGGCAGAAATTGCACTCTGTCTGTGACAAGCCGAAATTCAAGCAGACCTTGAAAATACTCGGTGCGCTAGTATTTCGCGCATGACTTCACACCGACCCGACACGATATTGCCACTCCGGTTATTGTCTACATACAATGTATAGGTTTTGAATACCCATATACCGTCCTAATTCAAGATAGCAGAGATTTTTTCGCCAAAAGTTATTGATAATTTTATTAACACGTTAACATAACATATGTATGTTACCTACACACACACGCACACACTCACACACACATACCCGTTAATAAGAACACAACATTTCAAAATTTAAATTATAGATATACGAGTTCGGATTCTTAGAACTCTTGAATTTTTTTAAAAAAAACTTTTGGTATAAATTTTGGAAAAAAAAATCTTAATTTTTTCACTTTGCGGTAGTATCTATATACCAATCTTTAGACGGTGTGTTAAAATGATGCGGAATGCATCTAAACACGTGTCACAAAAGATTTTATAAATAGTGGTATTTACCAAGTAAAACATAGATTAACCCTTTTTTATTGAGATATCAATAAACACAATGATAATAATCCATTCTGGGCTGAAATGTAGTATTCGAGTGCAAACATTGATTTATGCACACTCAAAATGTTTAAACTTTATAATAAAATCTACAACGCAATTAAATAATGTAGACATTTTATTTTATTTTCTGTAGCTATGGTACATTTAGTTTGAAAACAATGAATGTGGTGCTAATATGGTGGATCAATTTTATATTTCTGAAATATTTTAATATTAAGTTTTATTTAATGATCACAATATGAAGATTGAACTGTGTGGAGATTATATTTTGAATCGAATTATATGTGGTATCGAAGCTTAAAGCAGTAATTTCATTACTGTTTGACAATAAATCATAAAAAAAGTTCAATTAACGCGAAAAAGTTTTTTTGTATTAACGAAATGTCCAGATTAAGTTATTTTCACATGTCATTTTTATTTAACGAGTTTAAAAAAAATCACTTAACCCTCAAAAGGTAGAGTCGAAAAAGGTTTTTTCACGGAGCATCGAAGTGGCAAGGATTAAAAAAAGGACCATAGTTTTTTTACACCTAATCTTTTATAAATTATCCGCTGTCATATTATTATGTTTCGATCTTTTATATTCCTTTAATTGGCCCATTATTTCCTTACAAATACTAACCATTAGTTGGCAGGTAGATATTAACTTGCCATATTAGGGAAAAATCTCACAACCTCCTTTATTTCTTTTCACTCCTTTTTACCCCTTTCTGTGACAGATGGCTAGGGGGGTTATTGCGAAAAAAAATAAGGAAGTTTACAATGAGGTTCCAAGTATATATTATTTTAATCAAATAAGATTTTAAAAAAAGGAAAAATTGGATATTTAAAATTTTCATGGATGTTTATATAAAAATTAAATATTTCTTCTAAATGAAAATTAGTTCCCAGTTATTAAAAAAAATATTAATGAATATTTAATATCACAATCACAGTTGTTTATTTTTGAGCCGATTTTTTTATTCCTCTTTTCATTGCATTGATATGTGACCATTGAGAATGCATATTTTTGTATATTTTTGTTCATGCATATTTTTGTAGTTTAGTATGAGGTCATTCTTCGATGACCCTATTAATACTTCTTTATTATATTAAGAGCATCGCGCTGGATTAGTGCGGTTTTAACGTAATCGTCAATAATATGTTGGCAAGGTGATCCGTTTTGAGCTCCAGATTATCTGGTACAGTATTAAATTAAAATGAAGGATTTTTTTAAATATATTCTGTGGTGGGGGGAAAGAAAGCATGCATATTTTATGTTTAAAATTTTATATCTACAATCCATATTTGAGATTATTATATATTGTTATTCAAATCACAAATGTTTTAGTTTTTTTTTTAAACAAAATGCTAGTATTTCTTATAACCAACCTCTCACCGTTTTTGTTATTTAAAAAAATAATGATTTAATATCAAGACCGCACTTGCCATTATAATGTAATTCATATTTTAACATTTCAAGCTTTTTCTTTGAGGTTAGTTTTATTTTTTTAATATTTTTTTTAGTAAAAATAAGTTTAATATAACGAGTTATTAAGATACTAAAATTACTTAAGTTTTTGTTTAAAAAATGATTTAACGTAAAATAAATGCTTTAAATATTAAACATATTAATAATATCAATTGTTTTAATTTTTATTTCATTTAAATTTCTATATTTATCAGCATTTCTTTGTGCTAATTTTCGTAGATAAAAACAAGCACCTTCACATTTAAACTTTTATATTGATGCTATTTAAGTTATGACTGAACCACCCTTTAGTTTGGGAACTAGTCGTTTTTTTGCTGGCTCCTTTCAGCTCCTGCTAAATTATGGGTTATGGTATATTTCAGACACGGAAATAGACCGACTCAACACCTCCACACTGTGGTAGGGTAGGAAACTCGGTGATCAGCACACAACTAGCAGACCTCTACTAATACCACACAATAATAATAGTAATAAACACGTGACAGGAACAATGAGGACCTGTTGCACAAATAACTACCGGTCGGCTTAGAAGGAAGTCCTTTTACACCCTGTACAATCCTTTATAAGCTTTTCCCGTATTTAAATACTGCTATATTAAAAATACATTACATTTTTTTCATTAGATATTTTTATCCATATAAAGACATCTTATATTTGAACTGATTTCATAAATTTATTTTTTAAGGGATTAACTATCAAAGATTTTCTTTGCAAGACTCAATGTTTGCTGGTAATTTAATTTTTTACTATTTATTTTATTTATTATTTATTTATGGTTCACAAACAATGAAAAACACATTACAATAAATGAAATACAGTGAAATACAAATTGTTTGAATGTTTTTCATCAATAAGTTGAGAACACAACAAGCTTACAGAAACAATAAACGTGAAAGTTAAATAGGAATATAAGTTTTTTTTTACAACAAATTTTGTTGTAAAAAAAGGGGTAATAACAATAAGAGATGAAAAAAAGGTATTATTTATATTATAAAAACGATTTTCAAGTATTTCAAATACTTGAAAGTGGTCAGGTCAGGAGTTGGAATAATTGGCGGTTATGTATGAGACGACGTTTGAATGTAGAAGAGGCGAAGATAATGTGCAAAGACAGATTGATGTGGCGTTCTATTCTCTTTGCCTACCCCTGCGGGAAAACGGCATAATGGCTAGTTTTATTTTCTCATATAATAAAATAAGTTTATAGTTTTTTCCAAATGTATTACGTCTATAGTAAAATGATTTAAAATCATACTTTAAACCCTTACCATAACTTCTATGTACATATTTATTATTATTTTACACTATTTACATTTATTCAATTAAAATTCATTTTGACCGATAAAATCATGGTTTCTAACCATGGTTTGCCTTGTTGTTTATATAACATGTACATTTTATCTAGCTTACCACCAATCTGCTGATGTAGGTAACCATGAAACCCGGTCACTGGTCAAATAAAATATATGCGGAAAACTGTAAACTTGTTATTTTATTATATAAAATGCAGTTCCACCAAGAAACGTCAGTACAATATTAAAATATAATAGAAAGGATAGTAACGGAAAAAGGAAAAATATACCACAAACAGTCATAGCAATTTTATTTTGTTCAGTTCATTTACATTTGGAGATAATCATACCCGTAACGCCAGTTTTGCAGTTAAGGGTCTATCTCACTTATTTCATTGACTAAGGGAACGTTGAATTCGTTTTTGTACGTACATCAATTAGATCAAGAGCCTCACCCCTTACGCAATCATTTAGCCATCTGACCATGTATCTGATGACCTTATAATCGTGATGGCAATATAAATAATAAAATCATTATTAACCAAGACCTATAGAGCGTCTCAATTTTTTTTGGCTTCTTTGCGGTCAATAATGTGGGAACATTTTGTCGTTCTTGAGATATTATGGCAATAAGGGGTTAGTTGACGGTTAGTGTGAATAATTTGCCAAGGAATATAGCTGCATTTTGAAATTGTATAATAGTCACTCTAATGATCCTTGAAGGGGTGAATTTTGTTGCAGCATTTTGTGTAGATGTGAGCAATGTCGTTATGCATATTATTTTTATTTTTATACGTAAGATTCCCCCTTTCTTAAACTTATACACCGAAAATATTTTAACGATATATCGTTATAATAGTAGAGAAGACCTGCAGGCGTTGGTGACAAAAGTGTATAATGTGTGCAAGGAAAGTGATTTATTGATGAATGTTAGCAAATCCAAGATTATGGTTTTTGAAAGAGAAGAATGCAGATCTGAATGTGAAATATTGGTAAACGGAGAGATTTTGGAACAGGTAGATGATTTTGTGTATTTGGGTAGTATGTTTTCTACGGATGGAAAGATTGATAAAGACATAGAAAGGCGAGTGAATGCTGTATGATAGATGTGCGAATAGTGAAATAAGGAAGGAATGCAAAGCTGAGATAAGCATTATCAATAAAATTAAGAAATGAGATGGTTTGGACATGTAGAACGAATGAGTGAGGAAAGAACGGTAAAACAAATTTATGAGGTGAATGTTAGTGGGAAAATATGCAGAGGAAGACCGAGAAAAACATGGCACGATCAGGTATGCCAAATACTTGAAAGTGGTCAGGTTAGGAGTCGTAACAATCGGCGGGTATGTATGAGGAGATGCATGAACGTGGAAGAGGCGAAGAATGTTTGCAAAGACAGAGTGGTGTGGCGCTCTATTCTCTCTGCCTACCCCTGCGGGGAAGCGGCGTGATGGTTAGTTAGTTAGTTAGTTCGTTATAATATATACAATTTGCAATATTTGTTATGTGTTTTATTATTTTCAAAATGTGTCTGAAGACAAAATTAAGCAAAATTAAAACATTTTGACATCTCGATATAGATGAAATAGAACATGATAGTCTGGGTTTTTACAGGGTTTATGACCTGTCATAGGTTGACTAAGTAATTACTTGACACGCGTGTAAAACACGTTTGGACACATCCCAAACAATATGGTAAAAATAAAAATATTATCACTTTTGTATTTTTTACAAAAATGTTAGTAATATTAGTATATAACATATGAGTGGTTATATACTAATATTTCTAAGATTTTTATAAAAAATAAATAAGAGTAAAAATGACTAATCACAAAGTAAATATGTAGTTTAAATATTTATAATATTGACTAAAACAAAAAAAGTTTATCGATGGTTTATTTATTTATTAATAAAACATATTTTATGGCCATGTTATGGCTCTAATGGTGTCATTGTTGAGATAAAAATTTTTAGCTAACATTTTGAGTAATCGAAGATTATTCTCAAAAATACAGAGATTCAGCTCAAAAAGCTGAATGCCAATGTGATTTATTAACAAAAGTTTCATAAAAGTTTAATATACTATATTTTAAAAGCTCAAGGCGAAAAGTTTATAACTGTGAATTATTAATGAGTTTTATTACAGGTCTGCACGGCACAGAATATTGAATGTCATTTTGATTGATGCGCAGTACTTAAGGAGCTAGTAAACTATAAATGTAAACCGAAAATCCGGCGAGATAAACGTCCCGACATTACCGGCTGTAAAACAATCATGCAACTCCGCCATAATGTTTTATTATCGCGAACGGTAGCCGGGAATCGGCCTTACCGCGGCACTAATCGAACGAGAAACGAAAAAACTTCGTTATTTGTGAGGATCGTGATTTGAGGGCTAAGGGAGAGGCGCGCCTGCAGAACGGAGCAAGCGCCCCTTGTCATCGAACAAAACTAACCCTAGCGCTCCCTGCCAGAAGAGCCAGATAAAAAATGGTTTCGTCTCGATTTTGGAGGGATGCAATGGCGAAGAAAAAAACCTGTTCGACCGGTTGTAGGTATACCTGAGCTCGTGTCCGCCGGTGCAACGAAGAACCTTTGATTCATTGGATCATTGCGAGGATTTTTTTATTTTATTTTATTTTTTTAAGACTGATCCGAAATCGTGAACCTGCACAGACGCAAAAGAGACCCAACATCGAAAGTGATTTTTTTCCACCCGGCAGCACGCTATCTCATTTTTTCCCCAATTCTATTTTATTTTTATTTTAAAGGTCAATATGCCATAACGTCACTTCGATTATTTGCTTATCTTCTTACCCTTATAGGTACCCAATGGTGCTTAGGGCACTGCATCGTATTGGCGCAGTGTTATTTTTAGTTTAAGTTTAACTTAGTAAAAACCACTTTATCTTAAAATCGATTTTGATTCGATGCATTCAGCATCATTTTCAAACACCGTACGTTTCTTGTCCATTTTATAAATACATTAAAAATAATTTTGTAATAAAATTACTATAACTTAATTAAAATCTCAACCGGTTTCGAAGAACACAGCTTAGATGAATTTAAAACAAAGTAATTTTCACAACCTTTGTTGTCCAAAAATTTTGTGAATAAAATAATCTTGTTAAATTATAAGCTACATAAAAATTGAAAATCAGATTTTCAGGCGTCTCCCAGTATGTAAAATAATCTGGTTAGCATCTTGCATACATCTAAATGAAAAGGTCTCTTCTAAATAAAAGCATTCTCGATCCAACCATAGATGGGTCCCGTTATCTCAAACATAAAAAGCGTCATGAGCGATTTTCAAAAAATTGAGTGGTGTGGTTGTCAGTCATGGGTAGAATGGTTAACTTTACAAGTGTAAATACCCAAACTTCCATATTATTCTTCATCTATATTAACTAACTAACTAACTAACCATCACGCCGCTTCCCCGCAGAGGTAGGCAGAGAGAATAGAGCGCCACACCACTCTGTCCTTGCAGACATTCTTCGCCTCTTCCACGTTCATGCATCTCCTCATACATACCCGCCGATTGTTACGACTCCTAACCTGACCACTTTCAAGTATTTGGCATACCTGATCGTGCCATGTTTTTCTCGGTTTTCCTCTGCTTCTTTTCCCGCTAACATTCGCCTCATAAATTTGTTTTACCGTTCTTTCCTCACTCATTCGTTCTACATGTCCAAACCATCTCAACACACCTTTCTTAATTTTATCGATAATGCTTATCTCAGCTTTGCATTCCTTCCTTATTTCACTATTCGCACATCTATCATACATCGTAATGTTGCACATTCTTCTGAGAGATCGCATTTCGACTGCATTCAGTCTACTTTAATCCTTCGTTTGCCAACTCCATGTTTCACTTCCATACATTAGAGTTGGAACCAGGACTCCGTTGTGCACTGCCAGTTTAGCTTCCGCTGATAGGTTTTTATTTGCTATAACTGATTTCAGTGCACCATTCACTTTGTTTCCAGCATTCACTCTCCTTTCTATGTCTTTATCATCTATATTAAGATGTCGAAACGTAAACAAATAAAGTAAACAGATTTTTACTCATTATTTAAAATACGAAACTCAATCCATGATTACTGGTTTAACTATCGTCTGACAAATTAACATGACTCGTTAAAAATATTTTTTTAATCGAAAAAATAAGATGGATGACCGTAATGTAGGTGTTTTTGTTTGTCAAAAAGGGCAACCAATGAACCCGATGGATGGAAAGAGAATGATTAATGGTGGAGTTGAAATGTCTGCCCTGGTGGGTAGATACTCTACTCTTGTCTGAAGACTCACCCCTAAATGCATCATTTCTGCGTTCGATGGCTGAAAAATTAATAATGAGTAAAAAAATTAATTAATTAGTAATGTGGGTAAAAAATGTTTGGAAATACAAATACCTTCCGTTTATTTTTCACAAAAACGTTATTTTTGATTTTCTCTTTAAAATATTTATAAATGAAGTATTTTGTAACTGATTAACTAACGATAACGTCCCTTCTGCGCAGGGTTAGGCAGAGAGAATAGAGCGCCACACTACTTTGCTTTACGAACATTCTTCCCTTCATCCATAATTATGCAACTCCTCATACATATTCGCCGATCAATCCGACAATAAATTTGAAATATCATGGCAAGTTTTCTTGGGTCTTCCTCTGCTCTTATGTTTTACATTTTACTCATGTTTTTTCCCTTTCTTTCGTCACTCATTCGTTTCACGTGTCCAAAATTCTCAAATTGCGGTGTCTAAAATAACATAGTTTTTATACATATATTTTTTTATTATGTAACGAAGCGTACTTAATAATATTGCGTCCTTGATATCGTACTCTCAATTTCGTCCAATTATTGATTCAATAATCGCTGCCTAAAAAGTTTCACTTAAAAAAAATTGAAAACGGACACAAATAATTTATTCTCTTATTTTGATCTATTTAGATAACCTTTATTATTTATACTAAAAACTATGAAAACTATTTTTTTTAAATATGTATGTTATTTCTAATTGGTTGTTGGGTAAAAACATCAAAGATATTGTATTTCTGTCTATCGTTATTACAAGGGTAGAAGATCATATTGCTATTCTAAGTGTGGGGAATGAACACTAATGAATATAATATTAGTAGAGTGAAGGGAATGAGAGATCGTAAACCGTTTTTTCCGATTTTTTTCTTCTTATTCGTCTACAAGATGACAGATTGCGCCTTAAGATGAGTGACATCACCCTGAGAATACATGAAATTCGAGATGAACAAATGGTGAGAAATGCAGGGTGCAGCGATACTTATAAAATAAGTATTTAAATGATTTTTCGTGTGAACTTAAAAAAACTGTCTGCACTAATATATAAAAAAAACATATAGATCCGAGAAAAGATTGAGCTTTAATTATTCCTAGAGCATTAATTTACTAAGCAGATACATAAACAGATAACGTTTACAATTTTTGTTAGAAAAACTTTTGGAGGGTGAAAATGGTAAGATTTTGAGTGTGTCGTAATAATTGTTCACAATTTTTTTTTACATCATTTAACATTGATGCCTGGTGAGAACTCATATAAAACTGTGTCATGAGATAGATCTTATAACGAGAAGTTCCAAAAATTCTACATACTCTTACATTCTACCCATGAATGACAACCACACTTTTCAAATTTCGGAACTTGTTAATATCCACAGCATTTTAAGTATGCCCAAATACTTTTTTTACATTTTTGACATATCAGCATAACTGAAGAAGAATATGGAAGTCTGTATATTTACTCCATAAAAATTGAAAATCAAGTTTTTAGACGTTTCCCTGTGTAAATTAATCCGGGTTTAGATCTTGTACACAAATAAAAAGGTCTCTTCTAAATAAAGCTTTCTAAATCCAATCAAAGATGTCTGTTGAGAACTCAATCATGGAACGTCATGAGATTGATCATATTTGTATGACTTCTTAAATTTGAGTAGAGTAATTGTTAATCATGGGTAGAATAGTGAATAATTCACGTGTGTAAAGTGATTTGACCAGCCTATGAGGTCATGAGCCCCATAAATATCCAGACTGCCATATTTTTCTTCATCTTCGTTGAGATGTCAACAAAATTATGAATTATAAGGATGAAATATTGTAACGCTAAATCTTTCCAAGTTCGCAAGCAATTCTTTTAGGTAGGTACCTACGTGAAATGTATGAAACAATGTTTTCGTGTTAAAATGCCTTTTGTTTCAGGATTTATAGTTTTACGATGCATTTCTGTGGCACAGTTGATTTCATGGTTTGTTGAATATTGAGTTGAACTATATTTTACATTTTTTTTATTATCTTGGATTTTGCGTAGGATTTCAGAAATTTTAAAAATCTATTGATCAGATTTATTTTGAAAAAATAAAAACTTTCTGCTTGGTAAAAATCAACTGGGATTAAAAGTAAACATTAACAAGAAATGATAATTTGAATTTTTCTAATATTTTTTAAATTTATAAACGTTACGACTTGCAAGTGTTGTTGGTATGTATTAATATAAATATGCATATATATATATATATATATATATATATATATATATATATATATATATATATATATATATATATATATATATATATATATATATGTATATATATATATATATATATATATATATATATACATATTTATATAAATATATATGTATACATATATATATATATATATATATATATATATATATATATATATATATATATATATATATATATATATATATATATCACTTGCAAGTCGCCTTTATACAACAGTACTAGTACTTGTGTCTAATACTCGTATAACTTGATGTAGGTGTTAAAAACCAAAAAAAACCTTTTCCGGGGTAAGAAAGTAATTTGAAATAATATATGTTCACATAATAACAAAATGAGATTATTTAAATACAATAAGGATTTGGGTTAGAAGCGCTATGCAGGGAAATATGCAGTAGTTGATCCACGCATATTGATGAAGAGGGGATGATTTTTTTTTAAATTTTCTTTGTATCCACCTTTCTGGTTTCCCACACCCTGCAGCATTGTTGTGAACTGTAGTAAAGGATGATGTAATGTGCATTGACGTTTTAATCCTAGTAAAAATATGTAAAATTATCACGTAAAAATATATAAAAACTTTGCATTAGTCAAATCCAAAATTCAAAATGGTCTCAAGAATACAATATTATAAATGATAAAACAATTTATTAAAAACAATATCAGATATGGATTTGGATTTTCACGGGCTTTTCGTTTGTCGTTTAGTTCGCTTTTCAGTTTAAAAAATGAACCTAATAAAAATCGGTTAGCAAATTTCCACGTGAGTGTGGCATCAATCACCGCGTGTTAAACCAACAAATTTAAAGATAAATCCCGTAAACGCTTCCACGTCAACCGAATTCATTTATTCGCAGCTCGCTGACGTGTTTTTTATCGTTTAATGGCTTCGTGGTTCGAAAATTCGTACGAATAGTGCATTTCTGGCAGCGTCATATGATTTAGTGCTGTTATACCTCTAAATCTGGGTGCACATAGCGTTCTCTCAAGAAACTATCCTTTATCCCGGACTAAAATCTCCATCCATCATTCGGTCGGACAGAACGTACGGCGCTTACGGCTTTTCGGGTGTGAGACACCCCCTGCAGACGAGCTGCATACCCGGCGGGCTGGGGTGGATAGCCGATTAGACGAAAGGGCTCAAGCGGCGTATTCTTTTTAGCCGGCGAGTACGGTGTAAAAAAGCTCGTCGCTTAAACCTTTTTATCGTGGATTATTTAAAAATGGTGCAGGCGATGGGGTGATGGGGGGTGTGTGGGGAACGCTAGGGCGGTGGGGCGGGGGGTGGTGACAGAGATAGATGTATGGCCGTGACGGAGACGGATGGTGGCACGACGTTGCTTGGTGCAGCGCCGCCATTGGCTGCTCTAGGATCCTGCAGCCATTGTTAGGACGTCCGACACAAGGACAGCTTTCCGGTCTAACTATATTCATAGCTTTAATATAATACTTAGTCCGATAGATACAGTTAATAATACCAAACTGATACAATGATATCGAGTGAGAGTAAAAATATTTCATTGATGGAGATTGATATCTGATTTTTTGCTTTTACGATCTGAAATACGTTGTCAAAACATATGTAGGTAGCTTACGTTTTGTACATTACATACGCTGTATACGAAATACATACAAACGGTTACCAAAGTTTTTATGCAAGTATACTTTATAAGTGTTAAAAGTATTGCCTTCATGTTATTTTAATGGATACCTACGTTATGTGATGTAAAGAAGTCTATCTGGAAAGAAGAATATCTTATTTTTTTCTAATATTAAGGTCATTTTTATTGTTGAATTATTTGTGTTTTAGTTTACTCCCCAATGGAACACTGATAATATTATGTATATATGCACAACCTAACGCAAAAATCTAATTTTATGAATTATGAACAAAGATTTCTATTTTTCTACTCCCCTCACATTTTCTCAAAAAAGCTTTGAAAAATCATCCCCGTTAACAGGTACCCGATAACAGAAATGCTTGGTACCGGATAATCCGAAAAGTTTTGTGTTATACATATCGCTCACTCCTTTCAACAACGTCATATATCAAATATCGTCAATTTTCAGTTGTGCGTGTTTTCGGAATGTCCAGAAAATGTACTACATCCCAGCAAAAGTGGCATATTTTAAACTTAATATTTACCCGCTACAGGGCAAAAAGTGTTGTTTTTGCATTTTGAAGAAAAGGTGTTGTTTGATTATTTTTTTTAAATATACTAATATTTTTCAAGTGGAGAAAAAACATTAAGGTTCTACCTAAAAAGATCTGTTGCACAGTAAAAAGTTCAATAAGTGGCTTGATATTTATTTTTAATACATTGTATCATATTTTTAAACTTTAAAAACGATCTCCTGAAAAATAAAGTTATTTTTTTTTATATATGACGTTGTTGAAAGGAGTGAGCGATATGTATGTAGTATGTGAATTTATTTTATAATTATACTTTATGTACGTATTAAATTTATAAGATAAAAATAATCATACTTACAAAAGTATTGTATCATATTCAGTTGATTTTTTTAAATACACAATTTTTTTTAAAATAATGATTATTTGAAAAATTAAGCAATGATTAAGAATGCCCAAAGACAAAGCATGCATCAAAAAGGAACCGAGCTGGAATCTAGCTCAGAAAATTTATTTTTTTATCACTTTTCTCTTTCCTTGTTTCTAAAATATATATTTTTAAGAATGATGTAAAATATATAAAGAAGCACTGTACAAAAAAGACCCAAGAAATTTGTGCATTCGAGTAATACAAAAAATTTAAGCAATGCGTATTTATACAAGTGAGAAGGAAAAAATACTGTGCTCTATTAAATAAATAAGAAATATTAGAATATACGAAAGGTAAAACGCATTCGGAGTTGCATACCCGTAGTCTTATTAGTGCAAGTCAATAAACATAGTACTTTAAATTTGTAGGAGATTCTTATGATAACATTGATAATTGGGGTCACGAGATTCCGATGTGATTTTACGTAGGTACCAGCGAGATGATAATCATTATAAGCTTAATCAGACATAATTAAATTTAAAATCACGAAAAAAATACAAAAATGTGTAATGAACATATTCCATTATTATTACCAAAGTAAAACCAAAAAAATAAAGATTAAAATATTTTTTAAAAAAACTAAAAATCCAAGGCGAAGTCGTATTTTAAATTCCAAAATCTACGAATATCATCGATTCCTTTTGAATTACCCTGTCCTTCGATTTACCCTACATTTCCAATTTCTCAATTTATCCACAACTTTAGCGTTTCAGCCATTCTATCTAAACAAATGCACGTTGATTTATATTTGCTCGGTTTTCTTTTCGAAACGAATTTCGCTGCACCAGTGCCAAAACTTTATATAATTGAAGAATAATGCGCCGACTTACATTCAATACAATACTCGAAATTTTTATAATAAGGAAAAACGAAACACACAATATAATAGCGATGGCAAAAAATTATATTTTGGAAGGAATTATTGTAGATAATCGTTCTAAAATATATATTAGCAGGATGAATTAAAGAAGATGTATATATTTTTAGTTACTTAACGAGAAATAGTAAGAAGAAATAGTACTTTTATAATGAAATACTGAGAGATAATATAAAAATAAATATAGTTTCGAAATATATGCATAACAATGGAGTACTATTATACTTAAAAAATTAATTCCTTCTATTTAGAAGAAAACTCCAATTTAAACGATTGTGAATACTAGACTTAGCAGTGCTGTACATGTTGTATTTTTTAATTATTCTTTATTATTTTTTATACACCCTTTTCTGCAGCACTGTAACGAATTAACATAGAAAAAAATTACAGATTAATAACAAAATATTGTTGATTATTTTTTACTCAAAATGAAAAAAAACACCTTTCACATTCATATTCATTATAGTAATAAAAAGCCTTCGTCAATCAAAGAGCATCACAATAAGGAAAAACATAACAATTAGAAAATGAGAAAAAAAACAAGTGACAAATAAACTTTTGTACGTATACTATGAATACATTTATAAACAAGATATGGGTATTATCAAATATTAAAGAAAAACTTGATGTCGAATTTGTTTCTATAGTTTTTTATAAACACTGTTAAGACATGGAAAAGAATAACATTTTTGGATGATAATATGGGATAATCTGATATCAATTCTTTGCTTTGTTTTATTTTTACATAAAAATGTAATTTATTTCTTATGTTCATTTTTAAACATAGACTCTCCAAAAGCTGCTAAAAATAAAACAGTTTTCCTGTAAACATACAACAGGTTAGTATTAAAATAACCCGTAATAAAATTTCTTTTTCCTTAATCGAGGATACATACTGATTTATATTAATTTAAATAAAACATGTGGTCAGTGCATTGAATATACATCATCAAAGAAATATTAAACGATCAAGTCACGTACTTTTCAGTCATTTACTTTAACTATACGCATTAAGACACAAACAATACATGCTATAATGTCATGTCGATAAGAAGTAATTGCCCAAAATTTTGTTACGTGTCAGAGAATATAGCACTTCTGCATACCAATGAGCAGTAGAAGAGGTCTTGAACCAACGTTTTTAGATTTAGCTATATATTATTTAAATTCACATACAAAATCCATGTCTAACATAAAATTATATCATATCATGCCTAAAACCTTTACCATAACTTGCATTTAATTATTATTATAATGCGATACTTAAACTCATCAAATTTAAATTCAATTTTTCAGGAAAAAATATATAAAATCATGGTTTTCAACTCCTGCCTTGTATATATAACATTTTGTCTAGCCTCATATCAGTCTGATGATGTCGGTTACGACGAACCCGGTTGCTGGTCAAATAAAATTCATTTGGAAAAACTACATAAGTACTTGTTATTTTATTCTTTAAAAGATGTAATCTATATAATGTACATATTCATTATGAAACATAACATACATAGAACACGCTTCGTAAAATACACGGTCTTGCAAAATCTTGAACACAAACAGTGAAATCTAAAATTAGCGCGGTTTTCCAAGGAGCTCTCGTCCCAAGAAATTGCATACTCATAATTAAGGCAGCCACGAAATGCAACACTTAGTATGCAGCCGCACGGTCCGGGTTCCAGATTAAAGCCCTTAATTAAAAAATCCTGCGGCCGCGTGGGGCGGCTCGGGGTGGGACATCAGGGGGAGGGTGGTATCCGTCCGTGTATTCGTGAGAGCACTTTTCAATCGATCGGTTCTAGACTTTTTTGTCCTTTGATAGAGGATTCTAATGCCGTTTTTTGGATGAGATACGTGAGTGGTGCAGGCGCACTGGCGAAGTGCTTTCCGTGTATTTTATTTTCTACTCCCTCTCTAATTAAATCGTTGGGATTAATTTGACAGGTCTCAGCAGATTTTAAAGATTTTTATCTCCTTTTCACTTTTTTACTACTCACAAGTGTTTTTTACTACTCATTAAACACATTGTTTTGAATATCGACTACTTACATATCTGCATTGAAATACAATACATTGGGAGTTGACGTATTTGGATTGTGATTACTCATTAAAGTTCTTAAAGCAATATAGTTTTTAGTTGAATTTATGCTAACATGATTATTTTCTCTATTCTTATCCTCATCCGCACTCAATGGTGCATAGGGCACTAGAAATAGTGTTATCTTGATCGTTAAATACACAAAGGAAAGGTGCCATTCTAGGGTTTTATTAAATAAATATCACACTGAAAAATCTCTCATATTTATTTTTACCCTCTTGGGAATCGAGCCCCTGGACCTCCAGCATAGTATCCTAGGGTGCTTACCACTAACTATGGAGGCGGAAATTTTAAATTTATGCTAAAATAATAATCATCAAAGCAATATTGGTGCAATAACTACATGTTTATTGTAAATAGTTGTTATATAATAAAAGTCACAAAAAGCGTGTAGTGCCTCGAAAATATTAAAAATCGACATTGTTTACATCGAAAGTATTGAATGTCGCTACATTCATTATTTACTATGAAATGTAAACATATTTTTATTTTTATTTAAAGAAGATTCTTTGACGAAAAGTCAAAGTGAATGGTTTCAAAAGAGATTTTTTTTTACTTCTAGATTTGGCGTTTAATTTGTAGAACTCCATTTTAATTTTATTTATTAAATGATAAATCAAACACTGATTTATTGATTCTACTAAAATGTATTTTATTGTTAAAAAAAAAACATAAAAATTAATTTTGTGACAATTGTTTCGACTTGTTATGGCATTTTAAAACGTTTGATTCAACATTTAATACATAAAAAAGAAGATGCTTCGACAAAAATCAACAAACATCGAGCAATATTTCGGTGAAGAAAATGCATCAAATTCCCACGGGGTTTCCCCATGATTGCACACATTGTCGAAGGTCAGGGGTCGCCACATTAAGGGCCTCGCGATACCGCGCAAAATGAGAAGAAAAAGGCGAAGTCCTCCCCTAAGACTCGCCGTAGTATGATGCAATAGGGGAAGGTCGGGAGAGGACGGCGGGGGGGAGGGGTGAGAGGGGGGGGGGGAGGACGACAGTTGGAAGATAAATCTCCTTTACTCGACGGCGCAGGGTACATGCAGCTTCCGTGATGTGCGCCAAATTTCCTTTAAAATAAAACAAATGTTCTTCCAGTAACTTTATCATTTTTCGCGATAACCGAGAGTGCAATATATCAAGTTTATATACATTTACATGTTAACAGTACCAACATTACTGTTTACATGTAAATTTTTATAAACTTAATAAAAAAATCAGATTTTTTTTTAGTATATTTAAAAAAAAATCAAGCAATACTTTTTCTTCAAAATGCAAAACAACACTTTCTGCCCTGTAGCGGGTAAATATTAAGTTAAAAATATGCCGCTTTTGCTGGGATATACTTAGTACATTTTCTGGGCAATCCGAAAACATGCACAACTGAAAATTGACGATTTTTGATTTATGACGTTGTTGAAAGGAGTGAGCGATATCTAAAGAGATGTCCAGAAAACTTAAATGTCTTTCTGTGTACAATTTTGTTTTAGTTTTTTTTATTGGTATATATTACAAAATTTATTTATTATTTTGTCAGAGGTAGTGAAATTATTCGCTTTTGATAAATATGGGTTCTGAAACCTTGTCATTAATAACTATTTTTTCTATATTTAATATATGCAGCTATGTGGTACAAAGGTGCATGTGTAACACATATAATTTTGAAATAAAATACCTGACTTTTGTATTTACATTTTAGTATTCGCATGACTTATTATTTTTTAATGTGATATGATAAGTATTTTCAGAATTATGAAACCCAAGTATTTTTAAAAATTTATTTGCCAGTTTCGTTAAACAAATAATTATGCAAGCATAATTTGTTAATAAAGAATATAAATATTGCCATACAAATATAAAGTAAAACCGAAAGAATGGTTAGAGGAACATTACCGAGTTGTTCTAACGTGTTTGTGAATGAATTGGAAAAACCAATGACGTTATTATTTTTCTGTTTTTTCCTAGTATTTCAAAAATACGTTTTTATCTTTCACATCGAATAAGGTGATTAATTTTTTTTATCATTAAATATAAAATCATTTAAAAAAAGATAATTAATCAATAACGAATCAATATATAAGACGTATACATTTGTTCGTTTATATAGCGAAGTGGTAAGCACGCCTAACTAAGCATTAGACGTATCGGAATCAATCAACCATAGCTTCAAGACGCAGTACTCCACTAAAACAATACAAAAAAATATTATATTGTTAAAGACATGCTTTAAAATTGTATCAACCATATAACTGGGACCGTTATATTCATATAACATAATGTGAATGTCATAAATTGTACAATTTTTAGCAGCCGTGGTGTAAAATATGTTAGTATTGTTATTATATACAAATGTATATATATATATATATATATATATATATATATATATATATATATATATATATATATATATATATATATATATATATATATATATATATATATGTATATATATATATATATATATATATATATATATATATATATATATATATATATATATATATATATACATATATATACATATATATATATGTATATATATATATATATATATATATATATATATATATATATATATATATATATATATACATATATATATACATATATATATGTATATATATATATATATATATATATATATATATATATATATATATATATATATATATATATATATATATATATATATATATTTATATAAATATATATATATATATATATATATATATATATATATATATATATATATATATATATATATATATATATATATATATTTATATACATATATATATATATATATAAATATATATATATATATATATATATATATATATATATATATATATATATATATATATATATATATATATATATATATATATATATATATATATATATATATATATATATATATATATATATATATATATATATATATATATATATATATATATATATATTTATAAATATATGTAAGAGAGCTCTATTACATTTTTATCTACGTAAGTGTTTAGCGAACACTTAATATTAACAATGAAATGTGGTTTCTTTAATCAACTTGAATGAATAAATTATTTCATTTTATTCTAATTATTTCTTCATTTTATTTTAATTGAATTCGTATTTATCATATTTGATTATAGAGTAACTTTAGATAAGAACACCACATACTAGTTATCTATATACATGTAAAAAAGTTTTGTTTCTTGCTATTCATAATTTTGATACAAACAATGATATATGTACTTATTTGTGAAATTGAAATAAACCCTCCATTTTAAAACTGGTATGCTAAATTTAATTTTTTGAATTCACAATTTATAATGACAAAAAATATATATTTACATACTAACGTACTTTTAAATGATTTTAATAATGTGTTGTTGTTTCTATTATTATGATTTTTTATTATTATGACCATCTTTTTATTATTTTCTAATCCTTATCCACACCCACTGGTGCATAGGGCACTGCATCGTTTGTGTGTGTGTGTGTGAATGTAAGTAATTGAGCGTGTGTAATTAATCTTATAAAAGAAATTTGGAGTTGATAATTATTTGTTCAAAAAATATTGTTTTTCAAGAAAATGCTCGAAATGCAAAGCCAACAAATCAATTTGACTTAAAAAAATATATATATTTTTTTTTTGTCAAATTGATTGACCAAGGTGCCTAAATGTATTGCGTACCACGCACCTTGGTATAAGTGTCTGTTTTCAGATCAATATTATAATTTTGTGGTAATTATAATAATATGGTATTAATTATGATATAACCAACACAGTGAGGTAGGCACCTACTAACAAAACATTTTGACGAATTTCGAAATTATAATGTCATAATAAGTTTTGTCTCATTATTTTCTTTTCTTAGTTTATAACACTGCATTTCTCACTTATCCTTTGTTGTATTTTAATTAATCATGTCTTTGACGGGTCCTAGGAAAGGGAGGAGTGAGAACCGTCCAGGGATCGAAAGCTCTAGAAATACAAGACGAGGGAAGTAAAATGCACCACTGCTACTTAGTAATACCAATTTTAAACATTAAGGAGATTATAACAGCTACATTAAGTATTTATATGAGTTTTACTTATTGATGTTCATTAGGTTTTTTTTAAACTGTTATTTAAAATCAGACATCCGCAGACGCAAATGCTATGTATTCATTCGAACCCTTATCCACACCCCAATGGTGCATAGGGCACTGCATCATATAAACGCAGTGTTATCTTGATCATTAACACATGAAGGAAAGGTGATCAGCCCTCCGCTTCAGGTATCAGTCCAGGGTCATATTAAATAAATATAACATTGAAAAAATCACTTTAATTTATTTGACCTATCCTGGGAATCGAACCCTGGACCTCCAGAACGGTAGCCGAGCGTGCTGACCATTACACTACGGAGGCGGACACATGCAATTATGTCCTACATTGCCGAAAACAAGCGCGTCGATATCAAACAGCAACGTCACTCGACGAGTGTCCGAAGACAATAAATAGAATTTTGTTTGTGTTTTCTATTGTTTATTCATATCGTAATACATTGTTTATATTTTTTTATTTAAATGGACTTTTGGCGTTATTGGGCTCCCCTCAATCAGTCCGTTATATCGAGGTTTTATTGAATAATTAATTCAAAACGTTGTTTTTTTTTAAGTTTTCAACTTGGTATGAAAGATTTATGATCTCATATTTAACACAAATTTTTAATGAGCACAATGTTGCAATAAATCAATTTTAAGATGTTAATATCATATAAATAATATAACTCTGATATGATGATGAAATATAAGATGAATATAACAATGATATTTTACAATCTCAAGTCTGCTTTCTTATGTACTAATTATTCATATCGTCCATTTATTGCCAATATTTCATATAAATATTTATAAAATAAAATTAAGTAAATAAAATAAGATCTCGATTCGTCAAGTTTATCCTTCATAATGCATTTTATGGACGTGCATGTAGTCACTTAGCACATGTGTAGAGTTTGGTGGTTAATGATGCGAGAAGATTTATGTTTCGAGTATAGACTGAGAGAAGAAAAGTTCAGCGCACAAATAAGTTGAACAAACAAAGAAGAGAAAGAATGAGATGTAATTAAACCTAATGGGTTTAAATTTTTTTGTGTTTTTTTTATAGTCATTATCCAACAGAAAAAATATGAATAAAAAATGGTTAATTAAATTTTACTGTGTATCATGGTGAAAAGGTAATTTTAAAGACGTTGTCATCGGGTAGTCGAACCAATAGACAATTTAATTACTGGGTATTTTAACTTCATAGGTATTCTATTCTATTTTATATTATGGTAGATGCAGAATGCTGTCGTTATTTTTGGAAAAAAGCTATGTGAAAAATAATGAATTTATGAAAAATGTAATATTTTTAATTAATATTTACAATAATTTACTGCCCATTTTAATATTAAATGCGTTAATTCATCAAAACATTGATGTTGAAATATCAAAACTTAAAATGAGGATCAAAGTAATTTTGTATCACCTTGTTATGGCAATGTTATCTTAACACCTAAAAAGGCTTCGAAACGGTGTTTTTATTTATCATTAACTTTTTACAATATTTGTAAATTTAAGTAAAATGTATAACACATTTGTAAATTTGAATAAAAAATACAAGTATTATTAAGAATTGAATTTTACGAACATTCTTCATTTGAAAATACTATCAATAAAAAAAATAATAACAGAACTTAGAAATTTGTGTTTACATTAGTAGTACAATAATGAAATTCATTTAATAATGTAAATATATGTTCTTTTATTTATTTAATATTATTAATATATTATTTACAGAAAAGAATTTGTGGTGAAAGAAGACAACATATTATACTTTTATCTACGCAGATAAAAGTATAATATAAATATCTATGAAAAATCTACATAGCAATACCCCTTAAAACAAAAAAAAGTTGAAAAATCTTCCTAATATCCTTACTCTTCAAATCACAAGTTTCTTAAGAATACTTTATTTAAGAATAGTTATCCACAATATAAAGGAAATTGGGAGTGAATCTAGAATTATCCTTAAATATAATCGAAAAAATGAGTCATTTATGTAAAGTTGAAATAATGTTAATAAAATAAACAACATTCCAGAATAACAAATAGTGTAACAAAAAAAAATCCAACAACAAATATTTGCGAATATTTCTAGTTTTGTTCATAAAACCCTTAAATGTTAAACATTAAATAGTTTTTTTTTTCATTTATTGATTCGGCAGTCACTTTGTGGTAAAATCTATCCATTTTTAATTAATGTTTTACTTAGTAAATACCACTATTTCTTAAAATCTACTGTGACACGTGTTTTGATGCATTCCGCATCATTTTCAAATACCGTTGATGTTTGAAAATGATGCGGAATGCATCGAAACACGTGTCACAGTAGAGTTTAAGAAATAGTGATATTTACTAAGTAAAACAATAATTTAAAATTAGTTTTTTTTAAAATCTATATTAAATGCCCTTTTCCGCCAATTCAACGATCTTTTGAATGCGATTCTACATTAAGATATTAAAATACTAGGATAGCCGTATTTTAAAATATAAAAAAGTGCAAATGTTAATTAAAAAGCTTCGTCTTCTCTGAAATCTTGTAAAAGTATGAACATCTAAAACATAATACACAAAACAAAAAAAAACTTGAACTCGTTCCCTGAGAAATAAATTTGATAAAAGATTTTGTAAAATACAAAAATGACGCTATAGCCTTGCACAATGCAAGACGTCGTGACGCCCGACGCCGAGGTCGTTAACGGCGTCTCCACAATCTGCACCCCTTAAACCACACCGCGAGCCTCACACCCTTAACCTAGACCAACCTACCCCAACGTATCTCCACGGCCTCCCCTAAACGATTGTCATCACTGACCGATTGCTGATCGATCAAAAGCTCTAGAGTTTAACGAAGTGTGTATTTTTAAATGTTAATATATTTTTGTAGCAAAAAAGTTTGTTTCTGTAATTTTTTTATTATTTATATCCCAATTTAAGCAATCTGTGTTTGTTTTTTTTGGTTGCAAAAATTACAAGTATATTTTTATTATTATTGTGCTCTAATAAACATTTTTTGTTGTCTACTACTTCTGTTGTCCGCCTCCGTAGTGTAATGGTCAGCACGCTACCGTTCTCGAGGTCCCGGGTTCGATTCCCAGGGGGGGTCAAATAAAAATAAGTGATTTTTTCACTCTTGTATTTATTCAATATTACCCTGGACTGGGACTTGAAGCCGAGGGCTGATCACCTTTCCTTCGTGTGTTGACGATTAAGATAACACTGTGTTTATATGATGGAGTGCCCTACGCACCATCGAGTGCGGACAAGGGTGGGTGTTAAATGACTTCTACTGAATTTAAATATGAAATCTCTAAAAAAAATTACATTTACAGGTCTTACAACCCTTCATATACTGGTTTCAGTGATCACTTTATACACGTGTAACATCCACCATTCCACTGATAAATACAATAGCAATCTCGCTACTCACTTTTCTGGAACTCGTATATGTATGATATAATTCATTTCGTGAGAGTTTGCGGCAGTATCAATGGTTAATTTGAATAAGCTTTTTATTTAGAGGAGACCTTTTTATTTATAAATGTTAGCAATATCCTTACCGAAATATTTTTTATACTTTTCATATTTTTTATGAAGCTTATAATTTAACTCACCTTATATTTTGTGAATAGATATATATGTTTTATTTATATTGTTTTCCACATCTCAACATAGATGAAGAAAAATATGGAAGTCAGAGCTTTTACCTACAATAACTACTAATTGGAGATAATTTAGATTCGTAAACAAGTACTTGAACGCACTCAAAATGTTTTCTTTTATTTATTACACGCGTTTTTTTTTCAAAGTTTTTTTATTAGTATCGTGTCTTTTGTGTTATAAAATAAGTTCATTACGTTTATGATCTGTCTCTTTCAATACTGTAAAATGGTTTTGTATTGCAGTAGACAGGGTGGCAAATATGAGATTTTATATACGTAGAGCATTTTTGCTTTTCCAAAGTTCAAAGAAATTCGCTTCATTTTTGCAATATTAAAGAATACACAAGTAAATTCACAAAGAGCTTTTCGGTTCACAAAGAAATATTTTCTTATTCCGAAGACAGAAGTAGTGTTGACCTAGTGCATCTGCGAGTAGCTATAGCAGAGCAGTCTGTGTGGAATTACCTTTGTTTCATCACCGAAGCCCAGAATAACGGAGAATACCCACTGAGCTACGAAATGAACATTTTAAAAATAGGTTTTTTGACATCTCAACAGAAATGAAGAAGAATATGGAAGTCTGAGTATTTACAAGGCTCATGACTTGCAATAAACTGGTTAAGTGATCACTTTAAACACGTGGAACGTCCACCAATCAACATTCATCCATGATTAACAACTAGGTACACATTTGGAACTCTTTGATAAAAGATCATTCTCATGACAACAACATTTATGTTGTTCACAACATCAGTTCGCATCATTCGCAACATTGTTCGCATCAGTTCACAACAACCATTTATGTTGGTTTGAGAAAGCTTTTATTTAGTAGAGACCCGTTTATTTAGACGTATATAAGATCAAAAAGAAAAATATGTAAAATAACTTCTAATTAGAGAAAACTCATATTTCTGAACAAGTATTTGGACATACTCGAAATGTTGTGAATTATTAAACTAACCCAAATTTCACAGAAAAAATAATTGAAGTATAACAATAAACCTGAATGTTCGAGGACATTCATAAGTTTATAATATTTATTTTTATGAAATCGGTTCTATGAAAAAATCATGTATGGCAAAATACTTTTTAACAATATTTTGAGTGTGTCCAAATCTTTGGTCACAAGTGTAGTTTTTGTTCACATATATTTTATATTAATTTCTCAATAAAGACAAGAAACCTGTCTTACGACCTGTCATAAGGTGGTTTAATTGATCACTTTATACACGTGTAACATTTACCATTTTACCCTTGGTTGACAACTACACTATTAACATGTCGGTATATTGTATTTCAGGTGTAGAAAAGTGAACGTTACACGTCTATAAAGTGATCACTTTAACTGGCCTTTGACAGATAAACATTCAGACAGTGTAAATATCCAGACTTCCATACCCTTGTCAATATCAATAGCAAATTTATTCATTCATAGTTATTCGAACATAGGTGAGTGTAAAAAACTGAAAATTGCATTTTAATTCTTTAATTTAATTTAATTCTTTAATTTAATTCATAAAATTGGACATTTAATTGTAAATGTGTGTAAATAAAATAATATTACATTTGATTACAAATTATATGACACTTAATTAAATTAATTAAAAACAAAAAAAAGTGAAAACTCAATATTGTGATACGTGAAAAAAATCTGTTAATCAGGATTTCAGTTAATGCTGAATATTTATGCAGAATCGTAGTATTTAAGTGTATTTGAATATCGCGATAGACAAATACATGAATAAACCGGAATTTTTAGTAAATGTTGAATTTTAATCATTTTAGTAGCAAAGTAATGTAGTATTAATGTGTAACTGAAAATCATGAAAAAAATCTAAAAATCTGATTTTCAGTAAATGCTGAATTTTTAAGTAGTAATCTTAGTATTAACGAGTATGCATGTCATTTAATATTGAAGTTGTAAAAAATGTGTATGTATTGAATATTATTGAATTCGATTATTTGATTCGTTAACCCATGAATCTAACGACAATGGCTACTCAGTGCAGTTCTCATCCTTATCCAGTGCACATTTATTGTACGTGTTCTTGCGATGAATGGTGCTACCGCGTACGGGAGTACATCTATATAGTGTATATAATAGACTATCTCTGTGGTAGTAACCGATGCACTTGTGAACGGAGTCTATTCTGTATAGAAAAGATGTATTCCCATTGAGGATGCGAGGCCCGTAATCACTTAGGTACTTCCCATCTTCTCCTTTGTGCTATATTTTCATTCACCATAAAAAATATACTGTCGCAGTAAGCCTGCTCTTAAATATAAAGTTACCAAATTGAAAAAATCTCATTACAAGCTAAACAAGTGCATAACATTTGTTTGATTGAGTGTGGAGGCGGATTAATAAAAAATAAGTATTTATGAAATCCTTCTGCTTCTTCTAACCCTTATCCGTACCCAATGGTGCATATGGCAATGCATCGTATATAAACAGTGTTATCTTGATCGTTAACACGTGTAGGAAAGGTGATAAGCTCCCGCTTCAGGTACCAGTCCAGGGTATAAATATTAGAGGAAAAAAATTACTTATGTTTATTTGACCCCCCCTCCTGAGAATCGAAAACCGTACATCCAGAATGGTAGCTGAGCGTACTGACCATTACACTACAGAGGCGGACAATATATATATATATATATATATATATATATATATATATATATATATATATATATATATATATATATATATATATATACAATATATGTGTGTATATACTACAATAATGGATTTTCTTATAGTTTTTTTAAACAAAAGTAATGAGTTAATAATAAAGATTTAACTCCTTTAAACGTTGCTAAAAAATATTCATAGTTTTAAAATTAATTATTAGCGAACCCAGACTGTTATTTAAAAAAAAGGAAGTTTATTCTCACATGAAAAATGTTTGTTTGTTTTCGCAGCATTTTAAAAGAGTCTCCTTTATTTGTTTGTTGAAGATAATTGCTTTTTGTATGAAAATATTGACATTCGTTTCAAACCATTTTTATTAACACACGTGGAGAGAGTCTAATCGGCCGAGCGTATATAACCGTAAATGGAAAAATAACAAGAGCATTTTTTTAACACTCACAAAAAATGTTTTGATTAATCCTATAAAATAATAGACGAGTTTTCGTTTTCTCCTTCATTTTTGCAAAATTAATTTTTGCATAATTTTTTTTGACATTCCATAAAAAAACGATCCCATATTTTATTTTGAATGAGATGTTATCATTATTGTAATTAAACGATTGATTTTATTCAAAAAAATTGATTCACATAATAAAAACAATAAATGATAAAACCCTTATCCGCACCCCAATGGTGCATAGGGCACTGTGTCATATAAACGCAGTGTTATCTTGATCCTCCGCTTCAGGTTCCAGTCCATGGTAATATTGAATAAATATTATAATTAAAAATTAAATTATATTTATTTTACCCCCCTTGGGAATCGAACCTGGGACCTCCAGAACGGTAGCCGAGCGTGCTGACCATTACACTACGGAGGCGGACATATAAAATTTAAATATGCAAAACATGTTACAAAATTCATATAAATAAATCTGTCAATTCAAGTTCGTCATAAATAAAAATAAGTCTCGTTTATTTACAAAAATGTACTGAACATCTTGTATTCTTTCCTATCTTCTATAAAAAAATATATATCGTCGGTGTTATGATGTAATTTCCTTAAGTGAGTTTTTAAAAAATGGTAAAGTTATAATTCTTTGACATTTAAAGCACGTTTTATTTTATTTTTATCCACCTCCGTAGTGTAATGGTCAGCACGCTCGGCTACCGTTCTGGAGGTCCCGGGTTCGATTCCCAAGGGGGGTAAAATAAATATTAGTGATTTTTTCACTGTCATATTTATTCAATATTACCCTGGACTGGTACCTGAAGCGGAGGGCTGATCACCTTTCCTTCATGTGTAAACGATCAAGATAACACTGCGTTTATATGACGCAGTGCCCTATGCACCATTGGGGTGCGGATAAAGGTTTTATTATTATTATTATTTATTATTTTTTTATTGAGTTGGAGTAATACGACTATTATTGTATATATTTTGAGTATTAAAAATGTACGTAAGTTGAGAAAATGCTTTAAAATTACATTTGTAGATAAGGTAGTTGAATTACCGAAGAGAAAACATTAAGTATGAATATGTATATGAACCGTCTATTTTGAGACCATTTAACTAAAAAAAAATAGGTTTCGATAAAAATTAATGTGAAGAAGCGTTTTTTTGTAATTATTAGATAGCGTGTACAAATTATTCTCTAACTGAGACTAATCTTGTCACGATCATACATTTCACAATTAGCGGAATAGGACAACAAACTATTTGTTTTTTTTTTTCATACTATTTAGTTTCAGATAACTAGGGTTGTTTTTTGTTCTAATAAGTCGGGAAAAGTCGTCGTCATTGACGTCACGACTACAATATCTCGAAATTTAAAAATTTTGAATTTCCTAAAAATCTGAAAACAGAAGGGCATGAATTCTTTCTCTCCCTGAAAAATCTAGAAAACTGAAAAAATCTAAAAAAATGCATGCCCAATGTTGAATTCTTTGGGTCCTGAAAATTTTTAATTATATTTTAATTTTTTAGCTAACGAACGTATAATTCCGACGGGACATTGGTCAAATGCGGCTACCTTATGGATAATAAGAGTGGAATGTAATGTAATGAATTGACTGGCTCCGTGGTAAAGTCGGACGCTTGACTGTGAATCTGGCGTTGCGGGCTCGATTCTCGCCAATTGCGAAATGAATTCAAGAAATATTCATTTCAAATTAGTCTGGATATTTGTAATGTATTTTCACATATACATACCTTCCCTTTACTAACTGTTCTACCTGCAGACCAGCCTCTAATAGAGGCTTTGCGGGTTACTCCCTTATAAAGATAAAAATTAAAAATTTCATTTAATTAAATGAAGAACTAATTGGATAACCAAAAAATTAATTCACACAAAAATTGTATCATTCATTATGGTATAATTCAATGTGACACCTTTGAAAATTACATATTGAAAATTTTACCACCTCGTTCTCATAAAATTTCTGAAACATCGATCTTTCTTATTCAAAATTTTGAATAAGAGGTTAAAAATTTTTTTAAAAATTATCAGAAGAAATATCAGATTCAGAGGCTTTGAGGGTTATTCCTTTAAAAAATATAAATTAGCGCCATATTTTAACAATAGTAGTTGCAATTAGTTTTTAGAATACATACGAGTACCTATAGTATTGTATGTGCAAGGATGAAAATATAATACCCGGAACGCTGTTAGTTAAACCACGTCGTTATTCTTTTTCATTGGAATGTACGTAAAGAATAAAAATAACCCTACGAATGTCATCGCGACGCTTGAGAGTGGTTTCCTGTTTCCGGTGGGAGCTTTCGGCGTCGTGTGACAAGATACTGTGTCGGAATACACAACAAGTTCTTTATTTTAATTGATTGCCCTTCATTATGAGAGTTAAAAGTCAAGTCATACTGAGCTTAGTGATCCCGCATCTACATAAAAGACAAAAATTATGTTAAATAAAAAATAGAAATGCTGTAGTTAATCATATTTAATTTCATAAATTGATTTGGCACTCACTTTATGGTAAAATCTATAAATTTTTAATTGAGTTTTACTTACTAAATACCACTTTTACAAATATGTGGCATTTACTAAGTAAAACTTAAATTAAAATAATCATTTTAAACCTAAATCTTTCAAAATAGATTGCATCTTTTCACGATAAATATAACTCCTATTTTATTGATTGATCTATCACAAAATAATTAAAATTTTAATTGTACGAGTAAAATATAAAAAAATTCTATTATAGATAAAATTTCCATTAAAATAACAATCAAGAAATGGCAAGCATTTAAATCGAAGAATTTTTTTAAATACATTAAATTAGTATTGAATAAGGTAAGAATAAAAAATACGTGTATAAAAAATTACTTAAAACAAGTTAAAAATTCATTTAATTTTTTGACAACTCATCAAGGATGAAGAATAATATGTACTAGTAATTGGAGATAATCCAGATTTGTGAACAAGTATTTGGACACACTCAAAGTGTTGTAGTTAAAAATTCAATAACATTTAAAATACTTTCACATTTATTTACAAAATAGTTTAATGTTTTTCGTTATAATGTTTTTCGTAATTACCAAATAAATAATATTTCTTTTGTTCGTGAATTAATTCGCGGCCAATAACGTTTTACAACTTTTCACCCACTATTCCTCAAACCGTATCGCGTATCAAATAGAGTTATCCTACCGAGAAGAGTGGAACAAATCTTTCTCATCTTTCTACACAACGAAACTGGAATCTTATTCACATTTTGTATTAGGTATGTTAAATTTTAACAATAGTTTATGACTTGCAAATCGTTATATTTCTTTTTTATTTGTATCATACGGTATTTCATTCAACTATCTCCATAAATGAAATACAAATAGTTTTGGTATTTCGACGAAACTAGAATCTTATTACATTTTAAGAATGTATTAGGCACGTTATACTTCAAAAATAAATTGTAAATCTCTGTACTTCTGGTTATTTGTATTCTATGATATTCCATTCGACTATTTTAATAAACGAAATATAAATTATTTTTTTTGTCAACAAGACTATAATTTAATTCCCATAATTTTTTTTCTGAAAGTAATATTATACTCCAGCAATAAATGAATTTACAAATGACAATTTAACTGCAAAAACCGTCATCTATTACATTAAACTATTTAAGAAAAAGCCAAATAACTATATTTTAAATGTTAAGATCAAACATAGATTTTTTGAGTCTGTATTGTATTTCAAGTCTGAAATTGTATTTAAAAAAAAAAACACATTTTTTTGTGACTATCCTTTCGCTTTGATATGGGATGAAACGAATATTACCAATATAATGTTAACAATAAGATACAATTTAGCAGACTGAAAAATATAGTGTTTGATTTTAACAATATATAAATTAAAATGGAGTTCTACAAATTAAACGCCAAATCCATAACGAAATAACTAAACTAGAATCCTTTTTAAATTTTACGAAACATTATATATTAGAAAGGTTCTTTTACAATAAATTGTGGCAATCTGTATACGTCTTGTTATTTGTCTTCTATCGTACTCAATTTTGTTACAAGTCTTAATGAAAAATGGTTTTAATTTTTATTAGTAAGGCCGAAAACAGATTGAGAGACTAAAGCTGCGTGACAGACTAAAGTCGGGGTCAATTGCTTCAAGCTACTTATTATAAGTCCATTCTGCTTTAGTGAATAATTTTGATTGGATGAACATTTTTTAAAGAATTTAATTTAGATCAAAAGACAAAGAATTTAATTATAATTAATATTTCATCTTAAAACATTAATTTGGATATTTGAAGTTATGAATAAAATATTTCTAACGATGTAATATATTTTTCTTTATCCAATATAGTTCGTTGAATTGACGTCAACTGGGGTCGCTAGTCTTGCGGTTCTGAAGGGCGGTCGTTGACCTACCCCCAATAGTATTATTCCGATATAACTATTCGTTTTTCTTCTACTAGTTCTTTGTTTATCTAATTATTTTATAGCAAAAAGCTTGAAAGAAATTTGGGGGAAAAAGTATAGAAACAGCAAAATAAATAAAAAAATAGATATGAATTCACTCAGAATAATGTTTCTAGCTTATTAAATAAATAAAAAGGTACGTTTTTGCAAATATAATGTAAGTAAATAATATAAAAACATATAATTTTTCAAAGTTTATGGATGCAGTAATGCCTTGAATTGATAAATATATCGTGTTTATACTTGTATTAAGTATGTTTTTTGATTAGATGAACATTTTTTCTTGTATTCTTTTTCTCCTTCTTTAGCCTTTTGTCTTCCACTGCTGGATATAATAGGCCTTTTTCGTATAAGTAGTCTTATACTCTTACATATGTATATTATTATACAAAAGTATTATGTTCAATGCCAACAAAATATATATATATACATATAATATAAAATTTATGAAGTTCTAATAAACTATCTCCACTATAAATGAAATTTAAATTATATATTTTTTCCCAAAAATTGTATTTAAAAATAGTAGAACGATTTTTCCATTATATAATGTTAAAAAAAAGTTAGGTACTAAATTTCACTTTATTTTTATTTTTATTTAATTAGTCATGTTTCCCATGTTTCAAAATTCATTTTTGATGAATTATATTTTCCAGAAGAATTTGTTTCGTTTTAAATTTTTTTTTTCTTAGATCATATTTTTCGTTCAATAAGTAAACGTATGTAAATGAAAATGCATGTAATAGGCAATGTATGTAAATAAGAAAAAAAGTACAATTTACATTATAACTACTTATCAGAATAAGGCACGGGGCTGGAAAACTGTTCCACATACATAAGGGGTGTATCGAGAAGGGAGTCTTGTGATTGATTGCACAACGTAGACGAGATTACACTATGCATCCCTGCAACTGAGATTATCAAATGTAACCAAAAAAATACATTGTGTGAGTAGAAAAAGTGATACAACTATTATATTACAAAAATTATTAGACTTCACTTTGACTAAAATTTTTTGTAGCTTTTACTTATATAATACCTGTGCATCTAATTTACAATTAAGAATAACGGAAAACAAAAAATAAAGTAAATATTCTCGTTCCTATATATTTTGACTTAATTAACTAACTAAGCATCACACCGCTTTCCCGAAAAGGTAGGCAGAGAGAATCGAACGCAATATCACTATGTCTTTGCAAACTTTGTTCCTCCACATTCATTCGATTCGTGACCAGACCACTTTCAGGTATTAAACTAACATCATTTTGCCAAGTTTTCCATAGATTTGAAGTAAAAAACGTATATATATATAAATATATATATATATAAATATATATATATATATATATATATATATATATATATATATATATATATATATATATATATATATATATATATATATATATATATATATATATATATATATATATATATATATATGTATATATATATATATATATTTATATATATATATATATATATATATATATATATATATATATATAAATATATATATATATATATATATATATATATATATATATATATATATATATATATATATATATATATATATATATATATATATATATATATATATATATATATATATATATATATATATATATATATATATATATATATATATAAAAATGTTGAATAGACAAAAGTTTGCTTACATTTGGACAAGTATTTAAAGAAAGCTATCTGATGCAATAACGAGAGTATTAAAAATAAAATCGCGAACTTTAATTAAAAGCATTAATTGTCTCTGAAAGTTTGTTTTCACGTAACAAACGAATCGCGAACGATCATTCTTCCCGACTTTTATGCTGGAAAATACGATGTTTTAATGAGTAGGTATTTCGTGTTGCACATGCACCACACGAGGCCAACAGAACGAAAGAGTGAGAGAGAGTGAGAGAGAGAGAGAGAGAGAAACAGAGGCATAGATTCAGCGATTGGTGTTGGGGACACCAAAATAAGTTAAAGTTAGAAGAACCGAGAAGAAAACGCACTTTTTGGCCGACGGCCATTTGGCAATTCGCCTTGCAAAACAACAACAAGACGCGATCCCAGGGCCGTAATTCACCATAAAAACGAT
>NW_028280766.1:1217500-1302500 GCF_059751285.1 Brachycentrus maculatus
TATTGGGAAAATTTCACTTAATATTAAAATCTATTAAGACACTTTCGATCACTCAACATCATTGTCAAACACCGTTTATAATACATAACCAAAGTTTTTGACGTATGCCCTCAAGACTTTCAGGTATAAGTAGGGGATCAGAGCTGTTTCTTGTTGTTCAACGTTGAAAACACAATCAGGAAAACTTAACTTAATATACTGTTTTCCCTTTATTGAAATTAATTTTTAATGTTTAAAAATGAAGTGAAAAATATAAAGTATTAATCTTTTTAAGGATTTTAATTAAAGTTTCAATTAGTTAATACTACTATTTCTAAAAATCAACTGTGACACGTGTTAAGATGCATTTCGCATCATTTTCAAACACTGATGCGGGAAGCATCGAAACACGTGTCATAGTAGATTTTAAGAAAAAGTGGTATTAACTTAGAAAAGCTTCAATTAAAAAATGGATTGATTTTACCACAAGTGACTACCGAATCAATTAATGAAACTATTTAAGGATCTCTAAATGATGCCGAGCAAAATAAAAATATTAAAATGGATGAATATTAAAAACAAATAACTGTTATCACGAAAAATAAAATTATGAGGTTTATTAAAAAAAAATATTGTATTAAAAAACAATGTTGTTTTCTTAAAAATATTTAATTGCAGTTTATACAAAAAATTACTAAGTGTAACAAATATAATGTTTTTAATTATTTTTTTAGCTTCTAGCTATCGATTCCCTTCAAATTTCGTCTTCTAATTTTCTTGATATGTTCAATCCCCTACTGATTTCTTTTTCTGATTTTTATCTCCCTGGCAGCCTTCAAAACGAACTGGGAGTGGGTTAAGAACTTACAAGTACCGCATTCAACAGCATGAAGGCTGTCTGCGGATTTGTACTTTGTGAAGATTAAATACCGCCTATATAATGCCTGCGTCACTCCTATTCTCTTATACGACTGTAAAATACCTTACATGGCCCAGAACAGCGATATACTCGACATTGAAAATAGATGCCTGCGAATAATTTTTGTCATGCGGTGGTTTTACTTCGTGAGGAACAAAAAAATACAGAGCAAGATGAAGCAACTAGAATGAAGAAGAAACTAATGGTCACAATTGTCGTCAAGAGAATGCTATTAAGTTGGCTAGGCTTTGTACTTTTCATGTCTCCAAAGAGCCTTTATCGAGCTTGTCTTTTTAATAGGCATCAGGTTCTTACCACCTAGGACGTCTACTGCAGAGCATCTGTCGGCAGTTCTTGTCTAAACTTTGGGACGTGGACCTAACCTAAGGTTGCTGTTAGCCGGCAGAATAGCCTGGAGGTAGTTTGTGGACTCCATATACTTTTCATATCAATGAATGCAGTATCGATACAATTTTACACTTTAATAATTTTCATTTCCCATTTTTGATATGTCACAAAATGAAGAAAAGTATTGAAGTATGCGCATTTACAGGGTTTACGAACTGTCATATGGTGTTTCAGTGATCACTTTAAATACGTGTAGCATTCGCCATTCTACCCATGATTGACTACCACATCATTAATGTATTAAAAGTCAATAAGTTATTAAGTATTATATTATCTATAACCTAGATTTGTTATTTATAATATTATATACAATTATATTATTTTAAGTTTGTTATATTATCTTTAACCTAGATTTGTGAATAAGTATTCGGACACACTCAAGTATTGTTATTTTCATTTCACATCCGTGGAAATTAATTGAGGACATATTTTTTTTATGATCTACGATCTTAGTAGAGAAAAATAAATAAAAAACATCAACAACATCCCACAGAGATTGATAAAATATACAATATTATAAAACATACGGAAAAGTTTTATCATTATATAAATCATATAATTCGAGTAAAGTTTCTAATCTGTTCCAGTTAAATGATGAATCTCAGTAAGTAAACATTAATTATTTCAATTAACGAGTTGGATGAATTAAATTCAACATTTGGATAATCATAGAAGATAATCTTGAATAATATAATTATTATAATATTCGCTATTACTTGTGAACAAACACTTACACACGTTTTGAATGTACATATAATGGGAACATAACCTTGTCAAAATTTAACCCCTAAAATTAATGTTAACACTTATTCAAATTGAAAACTGAACAAAAAGTGTGGTTGGGTCTACATAATTACAAATTTCCTTGTTACGATACACAATTCTATTCTACGCTTAGTTCATGTTACAACAATGAAAAATTCACGTTCAAGATAAAATTAAATGTTTGCGGAAACATTCATCATACATGGTTATTTTATAAATTCGGAAATTACAGAACTGCTACAAACTTTTGAAAACGAAATTTCTTACATTTAATAAAGTTCATGAAGCTTAAATTAGATACGTTTTCCGTAAACGTTCACAATTTTCATAACGACGTTCAAAGTTCACAGTACGCGGTAAATAAATTATCATTTCTCCCGGAGTGAAATTTTGCAAACTGTATAGGTTATCACCCTCAGAGGACTCATATATATTAGCTAAGTCGAACATTCAAGCTAGAACGAGTCCGGATATGCAACTCTAAGCGCTATTCTCCTATTGAATCCTAATATACCTTTCCAAGTAATATCTTACACCCTTAACTCCATCAATTACACTATTTTCATAGCACACGTAGTTTCTTTATGCTTATAAACATACATTTGTGCAATGCACTCTTTATACAATTAAATTGATCATAATGTGTTTCAGATTTTTATCCAATATTTATTATTAAATGAAAGTTTCCCACTGGAACTGTAGCTAATCTCTCCTTTATATTCCCGGGCATGCGCAAATGAGCTATCCGGTATATTTTTGTTTTCACATAATTCCTTACTATTTTGATATTAGAATCTCTATTTTCCTTAAAATGCTGACACAAGCGAGACAGGAAATGCTGAAATCATGCATTAGAACAGTAAAGATAATATATTTACTCATGCATTAGCAACATATAAATTTTAACACTTAAAATACAATTGTGACATTATTTGTGATGTATACTGAATTATTTTTTTTAATTAAATAAAAGAAATGTACAATACTACCGCTACTAATACGGACAGTACTTGTACCCCAATATGACAAATTAAAGAGACTTTTTCAGGTTATTCAAGAGAAAACGGTAATTTTTAAATAAATAGAAACCAACATATTTGGTTATACTTCGATTTAGCTATAGAAGTAATTATTGAAGCAGACGATTGAGAAATTTGTTTAAAATATGAAATCACTAATAAGCTATACCTTGAGGCTCATACCATACATTTTTATACCTTTGTCTAAGTAAAATACTGCGTTTTGGTTTTGTTGATGAAAGAAGACCGTTTTCAAGAGAAATTTGGAGAATTATTCAATTTTGGGGGAGTAAAAAAATGCACACATCATTTTGGAGAATGCTTTTGAGGGAATACTTCCAAGACCAAGTACACGACAGATGTTACAGTCTGGTCGTGGGTTTATCTGACAGAGTTTTTGTCCACCCGTTACTGTTAATGTTACCGCCACGCGTTGGTATCTCTGGAAACATCCGGCGCCCTATAATATTATTTAAGCACATATACCGCCGTAGGTGGCAGATACATTTCTATTATATTCTACATCGTGAACTACGAGTAACCCGGTCTTGACTTGTGCGGGATACCAAGGACAACCTGCCGTCTACGAAAGATATGTAACTTATTGTATAAATATATGTATATGGTAAGCGGTTGGTCTAAAATTATATACGACTTTCTGATTGTCTTTCAGTAACATTTTTCTCCATAACTTGAGACAAAACCTACGTCTAATAATCCTCTTTTTCCATCTTGAAACAATATTGTGTGGTTTCATAATAATATCTGTTAGAAAAATCAACCTTTACTATATCGTTTTTTATGAGAGAAATATTTCTTTCTTTGTAGCTATAAAGAAGGATGTTTATCATATTTAGGAGGTGTTTTTAATAAAATAACTGATGTTTATTAAAATTTCTCGTAGTTTAGTGATAAGAGCTTTTGACTATCATGATTGAGGTACCGAGTTCTGTTCTCAGTATGTTGAAATAAATATAAGTGATTTTCAATCACATTAATTTAATATCACCCTGTTCTGGTACAAGAAGCCTAGGATTGATAAAGCTGCCTTCATTCGATTAAATAGTTTCCTAAGATACCTTCATAAGATAACACTACGTCAATACTACGCAGCTCATACTGTTAAAATAGAAAATGAAGGAAAAGGAAACCACACATTACTTTCATAAGTAATTTTTAAATGCTTGTAAAGTAAATAAAATAAGGAAACAATGCCAAAAAGCACGCCCTTCACCATAGGAAATATTTAGCATTGTGTTTGTTGCTGTTACATTCAACAGATGTCGCTACGATTGCGGTAAAAAAAGTCCTTAAAAACTGGCCCAAGTAGTTTCTACTTGGGCCAGTTTTTTTACCTATGACAATTGCATGTATATATATATATATATATATATATATATATATATATATATATATATATATATATATATATATATATATATATATATATACCTACCTATACATTTTATTAAGTACTGACAAAAAGTACCTACATAAAACAGTTCTACCACCAGATGCCGCATGCGTCGCTCAGAATAAAACAAAAGACTTCCGATAATATTATTAACTGTCAGAATCAGATAGATAGATAGATAGATAGATATAAAAATTATTATAAAGATAAATTAAGAATAAACTTTAATTACAAAGCAACACATTGTTTATTTTATTATTATACACCCACTTTACATATTATTTACAACCAATTTACAGAAGAAAAATATTACCACGTTATAAAACGACAATTTTGTTAATTGGAAATGGATTATGAAACATTAGATGTATTAAAACAATTACTACAATATGTTCGGAGTGAGAGAGAAAAATTAGAAGATGATCAAAGAAAACGATTAGAAGATAGTCAAAGAAGACCTGGAAATTTAAGAACTAGTGATAAAATTAAAAATAAAAATCATGTGAAAAAAATTTCTACAAAATATAAAATAAAATATACTCCAGAAAAGAAGAATTTCGAAGCAGATTGTGTGAGCAGGAATCCAGTATTAGAATCGAAGGAAAATGCAAATGAACAATTAAAAGTTGTAAATTTGGTTAAATTAGAAGATATTTTAAAAGATCAGAATAAAAATGAAGACATACAAATAACACAGAAACAGTGCTTGAAAAATGAAAATAAAAATAAAGTAGAAAAAACTTCTACGAAAGATAAAATAAAATATACTCCAGGAAAGAAGAATTTAGAAGTAGATTGTCTAAGCAGGTCTCCAGTATTAAAATCGAATGAAAATGCAGATGAACAATTAAAAGTTGTAAATTTGGTTAAATTAGAAGATAATTTAAAATATCAGAATAAAAATAAAGACATACAAAAAACACAGAAACAGTGCTTGAAAAATGAAAATAAAAATAAAGTAGAAAAAACTTCTACGAAAGATAAAATAAAATATACTCCAGGAAAGAAGAATTTAGAAGTAGATTGTCTAAGCAGGAATCCAGTTTTAGAATCGAATGAAAATGCAGATGAACAATTAAAAGTTGTACATTTGGTTATATTAGAAGATACTTTAAGAGATCTGAATAAAAATGAAGGAATTCAAAAGAAAAAAACAAATGGATTGAAAAAAACTGTGTCTACTTTAAAAGGGTCAAGAAGAAAAAAAAAATACAAAAAAAAAAGAAAGAAAAAAAGAACGGAAAAAAGAAAAAAAAAGAGAAAATAAAAAAATAAAAAAAGAAAGAAAAAAAAAACAAGAAAGAAAAAAAAAGAAAAAAAAAGGAAAAAAGAAAGAAAGAAAAAAAAAATCATATCACTAAGCTTATACCAGTCCCTTCACTACAAGAAGATGATACGGAGGACGAGTGAAAATTTTACTATGAATTTTCATCCCCAAGGGGGGAGATGTAATAAAATACCTAGGTACCTACCTATACATTTTATTAAGTACTTACAAAAAGTACCTACATAAAACAGTTCTACCACCAGATGCCGCATGCGTCGCTCAGAATAAAACAAAAGACTTCCGATAAAATTATTAACTGTCAGAATCAGATAGATAGATAGATAGATAGATATAAAAATTATTATAAAGATAAATTAAGAATAAACTTTAATTACAAAGCAACACATTGTTTATTTTATTATTATACACCCACTTTACATATTATTTACAACCAATTTACAGAAGAAAAATATTACCACGTTATATATATATATATGTATATATATATATATATATATATATATATATATATATATATATATATATATATATATATATATATATATATATATATATATATATATATATATATATATATATATATATATATATATATATATATATATATATATATAAATATGAATATTGTGAATTTATTTTAAAATTTTACTTCCTGACCTCTCCGAGCGTACGTTATAATTGAATCATGTCTTACCAAAAATGAATACCGAAACAATAAACAACATAATATCTTACTACTGAGAGGTTAACAAAAAAATGATAAAGGAAACCGTGAATCACATAATATAAATTGAATAACGAGAATAAAATATAACGTGTCGTTTCCACTTATTTGCTACGTCAAAAATGAACATCAGTCTGCATAGTATACGACAACGTGTACCCATTAGCGGTTACCGCAGAGCCCGCTCTCGGAACGCGACCGGTTTTTATAAAGTGGTGAAAGTTTCGCAAAGCGGCCACAGCTTGAGCTTTATGACGGATGACGCTTTTTGCTTCTGGACAACTGGCCCTTTAGTAGCGTCACTTCTGTGACACTATCTCGACAGCGAGAAATAATGATTTGGTTTATTCTCTTCAACTAACTTAGCTGTAACTTCGTTGCGGTTTCTGTTGTGCTATTACGTATGTCTCGGTATTAATATCACCCTTCTGCGAGCTAAACCTATTTTCAGCACGTTCGAAGCCTTCTCGTTTTTACACCCACGTATCGGGTAGAAATTAATTCAACTCGTATTTAGTTACCCGAAAGAACAAAGAATGTTATCTGGAACAAGTCGAAATTAAAATTTCTGTTATTTGTATTCTGAAACGGATACGTTTTCACAAAGCTTCACAATATATTTAATTAATATTGTATTTTAATATCCTATATTGAAAATCATTTTGTTAATTTTACAATTATTTCACTGATAACTTAGTACATAGGATAAATATTAAGCATTTCCTTGATTTATCATAATACAAAATGATGGAATAGGTATTTTCTTTTTTATTTCCATTCATTGAATTGTTAATTTTACATGATATTGAGTTTGGAAATAAGTAAACGCAACAAAGTTGATTAAAATCCCAAAGCCAGTTAAAACGTTTTCGAGTATCTAATCAAACTGGCTCTAATCCCATGGTTAGTGTCGTGGACGTTGAATTGAAATTTCTTGGTTCGAGTCTACTCTACCACAACTTGATTTATTTTTACGAATGCTTAAACATACAATAAATATATATATATATATGTATATATATATATATATATATATATATATATATATATATATATATATATATATATATATATATATATAATATATATATGTATATATATATATATATATATATATATATATATATATATATATATATATATATATATATATATATATATATATATATATATATATATATATATATATATATATATATATATATATATATATATATATATATATATATATATATATATATATATATATATATATATATATATATATATATATATATATATATATATATATATATATATATATATATATATATATATATATATATATATATATATATATATATATATATATATATATATATTTGTCTAAAAAAGTTTTTCCTTAAAATTGAAAACAAGGATATGTGGTATGTGGATACATAAAAAGTAACTGGTGAATAAAAGTGAGTCAACAAACAATGGAATGCAAGACTTACGTAAACGCCGAAAGACTGGAATTAGCGGAAGAATGTTTAAATGAAGGAAGAGCATTTTCATTAGAGGTACTCGTAGATTGGATAGGTAAATAAGAAGGGTGAATTCGGAGAATTTAATAAATTGTACACTAAATATAAACATAACTAACGTTTACATTTTTTAAAGAGAAGCAGTGCATAGTATACTTGGAAGTAAAACGGGATAAGTAGTAATGAATATACACTCAAAAAAATAAACGAATTTGTGAGAGAAAAAATAGAATGAAATGCGAGACTCGGGCGGGTATAATTGATAGGAATGACCAGTGAAGATGAACAGTTTCACCAAAAATACCCTCCGATTTTCTTAAAATATCGAATTTCTGTCCAAATATAAATTTAAAATGGGATCAAATTGTAAATTACCCGGTTTGGTAATACATTATGTACACGAAAATGAAATAGGGAATCAAAGGAAGCTTCATTCATTTCATAAAAAAGGAATTAAAATTCACGTTACCTATGTTACATTACTCCTAATACATGCACACCACCTTGCGAGGATTGGTGTCTTTGACTCCCTCGTTTGCGAGTGTTGTTTTGAAGAGGAAGACCTTAACCACGTATTCTTTGTTTGCCCAATAAATGACCAAATTCCAATTTTTTTAAAACTCTGGCCCCGCTTATTCCCCTCCCTACAGATATCCATCTCATCCTGGCGAGCAGGAACCCAATTATGTACAGACTTTTGGTTGTTTTTTTTTTAAATTAAATGGAATAAATTTATAGTTTAATAATAAGTCTATCATATTTTATAATTAAGAATTCAATTAACTTGACATTGGCAAATGCAGTGTATTTCAAGTGCAACGCCATTCTATATTAAAAAAAAATACATGCACACACAACCACACATACATACATACACAAATTTAGATTCGAAAACGTAAAAATAACAGAAAACACTCAATTTCGCACTTTGCTTTTGCTTAGAAAAGGATTAATAAATCACTTGTTTTTACAATACATTTACGTACTTTCAATCAACAAATGATGTGAAAAAACAAAACCCCGAAAAATCGCACCCGAATGTGTCGCACGTATTTCATTAAATAAAGTAACGTTGAAAAAAAACGACCAGGGGTAAAAGCTTTTAAAAGTACCGTGCAAAGTGATTCGGGTGCCATTAACGGTCTTTTGTGAATTAAAAAGGTTATACATATTGGACGTACAATTGATTTTTTTTATTGCAATGTAAATATGTATGTATTTATATGATTTTTTGTTTAATATCCCATAATGCTTCCCCTCACCACATTACACGTTCTAGTGATAATGACATATAAGTGTTTTTTTCCTATATCGAAATAAATATATATATAAATATCTTTTCAGGATCTATTGTTCAAAGCTACAGGTTAAAATTTCATTTAAAAAAGTAAAAGTGAAAAGTCTACATTTTAACTTCAACCCTTACGTAAATTTCAAACGTATTGCATTTCATACGTAAATTGTACCATATTTTCTAAAGCGCCTTTGAGGTGATTTTTCTCAAAAATGGCGCTACACAAATTGGCCATTATTATAATCATATTACGTTTTTGATCACTTGAGATATTTACTTATAATATGAGAAATAGTTTAAAAACAGTACTCCTTGCTTAAAAGAGTAAAGTTGTAGTCTGATGCAGTTTAATATAGCGGATAATGTGGGTTTTATATTTAAATTCTTGGTTCAAATTCTTACTTTTCTACTATTTTATAACACTTATAATTTTAAAATGACTTTAAAAATATTATGCGTTTAAGTGAAATAAAAATAAACAATATTCAAATGTTATTTTCTTCTTTACAAGTCTTGTCAGGTCCCCCGATGTTGACTATCACATGTGAGAAAGTGTCTTTATTTTGGGCAGTCCGGAACAGCTTCTCGACGTTCTGTACTCCTGTTCACTCGTGTACATTATATAGCCTTATACTACCCTTGATTAACTTTTACTGATCATTATAATTTAACTGTTATAAATCAAACAAAATCTAGTTAAATTATATCCTCGCGTACAAGGCCATTTTTAAAAAATACAATAAATGAATCATAACACTAGTTTATAGCTATAATTTTACAACTTTTAAAGCTTCATTATAACCACTTAACTAAAAATACTATGATTCTTAGTTGCAAAGATAATATTCACAGTAAAAGTTTTTTTTCTGGCCAAATAAACAAAAACACTTATTTTTGGCTCTAAGTTAATACAATAACATCAACATTCTTGGAAATGTCTCTCCGTTAATATTTGTATCACCTGTGGTGGCTGAGATTAAGGAGGTAGTCAACTCTGAACAATGTTTCGTGTTGATAAGGGATGCTTACTTCTAATATATAACGTATCAATTTTGAGTTAAGGGATGGTGACGTTTAAGGAAGAGTTATTGATTAATAACTTCACCCTCTGCCAAATACAAAGCCTATTGGCACCCTCATAATAGACTTACCATGGATTTCCATTATTAACGATAATTCTGTTTATAAACTAAATTTGGCACTCTTGACCTTGGCTCCCCTGAGTAGACATATTGAGACAGTTTAAATTTCCTTTCTACGAAAGTTAGGATTTAAATCCGTCATCTTAGAGTAAAATCGATGTATAAGATATGCCATATGAAAGTACAATCTAACAAATATTAGCTTTAATAAAGTAATAATAATCATCCACAATGTTTTTGGTGTGTCCAAAACTGTATTCACAAATTTTGGTATCTCCACTTAGGAGTTCATCTAACAATAACATATTATGTACTGTACAAGTACATTTTGTGAATAAAATAATCTTGTGAAATAATGAGTTTCATACAAAAATAATGTATTTAAGCGCCTCTCAGTAATAACAAAATAATTCGGTAAGTATTATAACTTGCATACATTGAAAAAATAGTCTTTGTCAAATAAAAGCTGTTCCAAATCAACCATATATACTGCCGCGAACTCAAATATTAAGCGACGAAGAATAATATATTATGTGTATATAAGTTTGACCAACAATTTAAGCAGTGTGGTTGTCAATCATGGGTGTCATTTAAGTGATCACTTTACACACGTTTAACATTCACCAATTTTACCCATTATTGACAACAACACTACTCAAATTCTTGAAAGTTCTATAGATATAAACCAATTTTGAAACATTTATCTTGAATCACTATAACTTCACTAGAGACATTTATTGGTGAGATGAAAAAAGCTTTTTATTAAGCAGAAATCAGAATGGTGAATGGCACACGTATGTAAAGTAACCACTTAACCAGCCTATGATAGCTCTGTTAATACCCAGACTTCTATAAACTTCCTTATCTTTGTTCAAATGACAAAGATTCAAAATATTATATTCATATTAAACCGCACCCCAATGTTGGATATTGCACTGCATCATATAAATGCAGTGTTATCTTGATCGTTAACACATGAAGAAAAGGTGATCAGCCCTCAGCCTTCAGGTACCAGTCCAGGGTTAGATTGAATAAATATTATAGTATAAAAATCCCTTATATTTATTTGTAAAAGATAGATTTTGTAAATAATGAAATATTATTATTACTTTAATAAAAGATGATATTTTTTTGAAAAACCAAACATCCAATGTTTCATTTCCCTGAGACCTTTCGTCGAGTGTCTTTTCACGAGCCGAGGCATAAATGTGAACCCTTTTATTTGCAAAAGGCATATTCAACCCCTTGCATCTGCCCCCGGCCCCTCCCCTTCACCCAATGTCGTGACAATATGGTGGCTTACGTATTGCCCACGTATGTTTGTAGCCAAATACGTTTGGAACAAACTTGTTCGTTTACGAATGATATATGTGCTAAAGATAAATATATTTTAAGTAAACGGGTAAATTACGATCCCGGTCTTAAAATTTTTGCCTCCTTTAAAAATGCAAAAGAAATAGTATATACCGTTACGGAACTCAAGATTTGAGAATAAAGTTCTTGTTCTTTACGCATGTGAAAAATCAAATCGAATTGTTAGTAACAATTATTTAAAGAAAAATTTAATGGATGTTTTTTTTTTAATTTTAAAAGAAAAATCTTTTTTCCATTAATTTTTGCCTAAGTTGTTTACTAATTATTATATTATATTTTGTATGTAAAAAGCATTGTTAACTTTGTGGAATGGTTTTATAATTGTGATTCATCTGTCTTCTTTCTCTATTTCAAATTTTTATTTTTGTATAAATGTTAGATCGTCATAATTTCATATAAATGCTGATGGAATGATTATTACGAAACCGGTAGTCATGAATTAGGGTTCATCAAAGTGGTATTACACAAAGTAAAGGATGAATGATAAGGAGAGTGTTAATTGTTACATTTAAACATTTCGTTTTTTTTCAAATCTAATAACCACTTCAATCACTTGTATATAAATTTTAAAATAAAAAATATTGTTTTTTCACTCTAATATTTGCTTGATATTACCCTGAACTGATACCTGAATAGTCACATTGATTACCATCCCTTCATATAATTAACAATCAATTTAACATTGCATCAATTTGATGCATTACCTTATACATCTAAGTCAGTAATTGTATTAAGGTTATTCAGAATTTTCACTTTAAAACATCATTTTTTACTCAAATATTCAAAACATTTTGGTGAATTTTATATATTGTCATTAAACCTGTTTTTAAATACTAATAAAATTATGTAAATTTACAATTACGTGCGTAAAATATCACAAATTTCAGTACATTGGCACAAAAGAGTTTCTAAATGTGGTTAAAATACATTCATTGTACCTTCAAAAGCTTTCAATGGTATTTTTTTTGTTTCAAAAAAGCCTTTTCAATAATTTAACATAAAATCCTTTTCATTATTTACACAATTTGGTATAAACATAAATTAATGAGCTTGAACATAAATAAAACGTTTAAATTTTAAAAAATTCAAGTAGGTTATTTATTTTTCACGTTTTTTCTATTAAACTTTTTTAATTCATACAAAATAATAAAATACATACACTCGCTAATAAGACGACCTTTTAACGTTCAACCATTTTTAAAATATAAAAGTACATTTCCAATGTTGCAAGAATAATTCTTAGGAGATAAACCTTGTTTGAAATCGAATCCGATTTCTCGTGATACTTGATTCAAATATGTAATTTAAAGATTTTCGAAAACGGCAATCGTAAAACTATATAATTAATTAAATATTAAAAAATAAAAAATGTCGGGTTGTGGTCCCGTGGTAAATGTCGAGGACTTTGGAGTCAGAGTTTCTGTGTTCGAACCAATTCTATTACAATTTGATACAAGTTATAAATAATGAGCCACTTAGGCTCACAGAAACAGTATTACATCAAGGTATTTTTGTAAATAATAAAATAAAATAATTTTCATGTCACTTAAAAAAATGTGTATTGGAGACAAAAATATGTATTCACGACATTTCGAGTGTGTCCAAAATGTTATAAAAAAATTAACAGGTCAAATTATAAGCATAAATAAAAAATGAGAATGATGTATTCCAGCGTTTCTCAAGTATATGAATAAAATCCGGGATTCGGAATAAAATGAATAAGTTTCTACTTAATAACATTCTTCGTCATCTCACTACAGGTGTCTCTAGTGAAGTAAAGCACTGTGTTTCGAGTTTGATCAATAAATCAAGATGTTTCAAGATTTTGAAAAGTGTGGTTGTCAATCATGGGTAAAATTTGTGACTGTTATATTTGTGTAAAGTGATCAGCCTATGACGGTCTTAAGCCCTGTGAATTCTCAGACTTTCATATTCTTCTTCATCTATGTTAAAATGTCGAAAAATAATGCAATCATATTTATTTTATTTATATTCATTTTTGACATCTCAATATAGATGAAAAAGAATATGGAAGTCTGGACATTTAAGGGGCTAACGACCGTCATAGGATAGTTGAAGTAATCACTTTACACACGAATAACATTCACCAATTCTACCCATTATTGACAACCACACTACACAAATTCTTGGAAGTTCTATATGCATACATATATGAACCAATTCAGAAACATTGTTATTGAATCACTAGAACTTCACTGGAGACATCTATTGGTGAGATGAAAGTTACAAGTGTGTAAAGTGATCACTCAAACCAGTCTATGACGGTCGTTAGCCCCGTAAATGCCAGACTCTCATATTCTTCTTCATCTATGATGAGATGTCAAAAAGAACAACAACAAAAAATATTGTAACATTCACCAATTCTACCCATGATTGTTTGTGATCTGAATTTATTTATTTTAGTATCTGAATAATTCGTTAGAGAAGTGGATACAAAGTTAAGTACAATATTGCACGTGCATAATATTGTCGTTGAACTGGGAATGATTTTCAAAGCAAAATGCGAGCATTCATATGAAAAGTTACCGTCCGTAGTCGGTGTTTACCGCTGTAACTTCCCCCGGTTAAATGGGGGCAATATCTTCTTCTGTCTGAATATTTCTCAGTAATATCTTTCCAAGACCCATCTTATTGTCGCTACCCTACCGGAAAGAGCAAATGCTGCCTCTGGAAGCCTTTGCCTTTCATCAACAAGCGCTCTGTGTTTACAAATTCTGCTACGAATCATACGACTGAAGCATTATTAATGTGCATGCATCCTACTCGCGTTCTACATGAATACAATACTGATATATTTTGAAAAAAAATTAAGTGCTACTACACAAAGTAAACAGTGGATGGAAAGAGAGTGTTTTACAACACTGATATTTAAAAAATATATTATTTTTTTTATTTCATAGATACATACATTTTTATTTTATTTTACTATATGTATTACGGTTTTTAGGCATGGCCTGTATTGAGTCAAAATACTTACATATTAAAACAATTTATTTTATTTTATTATTATTTGTTTTTTATTATTAGAGTATATACATTACATACAAAAGATACAATAACAATTTACAGTATAAAGGTTTTGCAATAAAATAATTACACTTGGAATTTAATTCAAATACTTTTCTTTTTTTTTGATATTGAGTAAAATACATATTGCCTTGCATACCTTGCAATATTCAATTTTATAAATTAAAAATAGGATATTGCAAGCTTAAACTCCTAAATAAAAAAAAATACAAAATTTATATTTGAATCACTAACTTTGTGATTATCCATTTTATAATTAAAATGTTACTTAGTTTTAAAATCACTATAAAGATTAAATAATTCAAATCACTATAAAACTTTATTAAAACTTAATTATAATGTCTACCGGTTTCGAAGCTTCTAAGAAGCGGTTAGCTTCGAAACCGGTAGACATTATAATTAAGTAATAATAAAATATTTATCGTGATTTCAAAACAAAGTTACATTTGAATTATACATATTTTAAAATAAATCGGACAAATAGCATAATAAAATATTAATTACGAAATTAAATTGAATTTACCTTAGAAGTACTTGTTTTAATAACAAATTGGTGATATAGCTTGTTTTGTTATTAAATAACTTGAAGTAAACTGTTTTGAGGAATTGGGTTGTAAAAGGATTACCAACCCTTATGTATCTGCCTTACAATATAGCGAAACCAAAACCATAGTATAGTAACCAAATAGAAATTTCAGTTTCCGTGTAGATTAAAAGCAGCGTTCTGAAACATTTGATGAAAGTAGGAACAAAAGAGCTGATTATCTCATTCTATTTTAATTCGACTAGAAGTTAAGTTTGGCTTTTGCCTTCAACGAAACTCTTTAAGAGCCTCCGAAAAACAAAAACGTTTTCTTCGGCTAAAACTCTAAATAAGGGTTTAGGCATGATTCTTCTTGGAATCTGTTTGCGTCGGAATATAAGAAGCCAAGATATGTAGCGAGCTTTAATACGAGCTTTAGTATCTGAAACAAATATATTAGCTTTAATATTTTAATTTAAAAAAATGGTTATAAAAGACAGTTGATGACTGATATCATACTCCAAAAAGTGTCTTATTGGGGCATGTATATTTATATACCAAGAAGACACAAAAACGAGATATTGCACCTAATCATAAAAGGCAAATTTGAATGTTAAAGAGGTGTGGGCAGAAGGCAAATCTCCTGGCTCCGGAATATAAGACATTAAATCAGAAAAGTTGAGGCGCTGTTTAGAGCTGTCCAAGATAGAGACACTAAGTGCCTAGTCAACATAAGGGGGACTTGGTATGGCATATAAAGAAAAATAAGGAATACTTCGAAGTAAAACCTTTTGTTGTTAATTTATTATTAGATTAAAACCAATATTTTTAGCTTTTCCACTTTTTTATTTGACCAGCGACCGGGTTTCGTCGTTACCGACATCATCAGACAATTTGTATAGCCTCTCACCAGTCTGATGATGTCGGTAACGACGAAACCCGGTCGCTGGTCAAATAAAAAAGTGGAAAAGCTAAAAATATTGGTTTTAATCTAATAATAAATTAAAAATGCAATTCCATCACGAAGTGTCAGTGGATAATATAAACCTTTTGTTGTGTCTTAATAGTTGCTTTCAAAACTTTTTTAAAGCAGAAAAAGTAAAATTAGTGATGAACGTATAATTAATGTAATTTAAAGTCCACTTACATTTATTTTATGAAATGCTTTAAGGTGTTTTTTTTATATACCGTATTAAAACTTTAACGTTTTAAGCTTTATGAATACTTAAATTAATGGTTCGTTTAAATAAAGATATAACAACGATAATCATAATTGAAAACTTATGTTATAGAGCCGTAACACGTAAGAGTTTTTTTTTCATAAGCTTATAATTAGAAATAGTCATAATAAAAGGTTTATATAGAGTATTCGAAGACATTAAAATAACGCCAACTTTTTATACTTTATATAAATACTATTGACAATATTATAAGTATTGTCATTTTGAAAATATTTGATTCATTATAATATTGAAATAAAAATTAAGGTAGGAAGAAGAATGATATGTTAAACGACCTATGTAACTAACCATAACGTGGCTTCTCCGTAAGAGTAGGCAGAGAGCATAGACTGCCACATAATTTTGACTTTGCAAACAATTTCTTTTTTGCCTTTTCCACATTTGTGCGTCTTCTCATAAATACCATCGATTTTACTGACTCCTGACCTGATAACGCTTAAGTTTTTAAAGTGCTTGATCCTGCCAAGTTTTCCTCGGTCTTTCTCAGCTTCTATTTCCAGCTACATTCGCTTTTAAAAATAGTTTTACTGTTCATTCTACACATATTCGTTTCACATGCCCAAACCATCTCAACGCACTTTTCTTAATTTTATCGATAACGCTTATCTCAAGCTTGCATTTTTTCCTTATATCACCATTTGAACATCGTTTTGCCGCTCATTCGTCTGACAGATTGCATTTATATACTTTATTTAAATATAACATGAAAATATCTGCGCAGCTACAGAATAAGTGCTTTCTTTAACCGGTCCGCCTCCGTGGTGTAATGGTCAGCGTGTTTAGCTACCGTATTGGAGGTCCCGGGTTCGGGGTGAAAATGAATATTAGTGTACACTGTAATATTTATTTAATATTACCCTGGACTGGTTCCTGAAGCGCAAGAGTGATCACCTTGCCTTCATGTAAGTAATGATCAAGATAACACTGTGTCGATTCAATGCAGTGGCTTATGCACCATTGGATGCGGATTAGGCTTATAAGTACATAAGTAAGTAAGTTAACCGGTTCGCTGCCACGAGCGCGTTAACGCGCTGTACAATTCCGTGCTCGCCAGGCCGGCCATATTAAATGTTTGGCCATAAAAAACGCTCTCGTTTGAGCTTGTCGCAAGCCAATAGAAAATCCAATTGCATTTTTTTTATTTAGAATATAAATAAAGATCTATTAGGAGGATCAAGAAATACTAAAATATTACAATTTACCGATATTTTTAAAGTTACAGTCATCTTTCTAAAAGCTTTCACATTTTTGATGAAAAAATCACGGCCTGATGGGAACGGACATATGAATACCTTCCAGCATTGAAAGGGTTAAATTATGTAACCTTAGATTGATGAGTGCGACTGAAACATGGAAGTATGAAGGAATCTACATAGGTATATTTACTTAGACTAGACGTTGTTTTGTAGGTTCTCAGCTAGTACATAGAGTGGAACAAGGAGAGGGGAGGAAGTGTTTTAGAATTTCCCGCGTCCCGTTTATCACCGGGCAGGTCGGTCCGAGCTATTGTTTATTGCAGTGCACAAAAACATTGAAATAACAGTGCATGCCGCCGGCTTATTCGTGAGGCGGTGGGAGCTTAACGGAGTGAAACGACACAAAATATTAATTTAAAAAAGCGTCTTACCCTTTCCGGGTGAACTTCGAAGTCTGACTGTCAGTTGGTATGATGTAACTTGTATAGTAATGACATCTGTGAATATTTTTATGTACTTTTGTCATAAAATAAAACCTAAAGATGGTGAGTTTTGAGAACTCACTCCCCAGAGAAAGTCGGACATGAATTATTGCACTCGCAGAAAGGTAAAAACATTCGATATTATTATTATTTTTTTTGTTATGATGAATGAAAATGGAAGTAATAAATTAAATATATTCTTTAAAAACTAACTTACGAAATAAGCATCATGTCGCTTTCCTGCAGAGGAATAGAACGCCACACCACTCTGTCTTTTCAAACATTCTTCACCTCTTTCACATTCATCAATATTTTCTTACATTTATTATTATTTAGATTATTTTGACTCCAAACCCGAGTATTTTAAGTATTTGCCATACTTAAGAAGCATTTAATTTAAAAAGTATACAATAAGTATAAGTACCAACGAATACGTTTACACGTTTTGGGTGCTTCTAAATCTTTGTTCATGGAATCTTGCATATATTTTAATAAAAGGGTCTCACCTTTATAAAAAGCGCATTCGAATTAACCATAGATACTGCCGCGAATTCACACATGAAGCAACGTGAGATTTACGATAAACGTAAGAATTTAAGAAAAAATTAAGTATGCTTATCAATCATGGGTAGAATAGTTAATGTTACACATGTGTAAGATGTATAAGATGATCACTCAATCCAGCCTATGACGGGTCGTAAGGCATTTAAATATCCAGATTTCCATATTATTTATCACCTTTGTTGCGATATTAATAAAGGATTATTTGTGTTTTTCGTTTCAGAAGTAGTTGAATGAATATTTTTATATAATATAATATAAAACCCTTATCCGCACCCTAATGGTGCAGAGGGCACTGCATTATATAAACGCAGTGATATCTTGATCGTTTACACATGAAGGAAAGGTGATCAGCCCCCCGCTTCAGGACCAGTCCAGGGTAATATTGAATAAACATTACAGTGAAAAAAATCACTTATATTATTTGACCCCCCTGGGAATCGAACTCGGGACCTCCAGAACGGTAGCCGAGCGTGCTGACCGTTACACTATGGAGGCGAACGAAATGAATATTTATTTAATGCAATACTTTTAACAAGAAAATATGTTTCAACTTATTGGAGAATCGATCCATTACCCTTAATAAGGATGTAACATTACACATAAGGTACTATGCGATGTTACATTACATGTAACAAATTTAAAAAATAGGTAGTCAATTTCGAAATGATAAATCATGCAGAACGTCAGTAAAATATTACTATAATATATGCAAGCACATCATTAAATTGGAAATGATATGAAATATCCGACGTAAATAATGATGAAGTGTTCGATTTCCCATTGTATCGTCGGAATTGACGTTGCATCCACAACCTGATGACGGTTTTTCTAACGCATCACTTACACGAATTATTGACGAGCTTTTACAAAAAAAATTGATGTTAACTTCATGTAATATTTTATGAAACATTTCATTAAAATGTTTATAAAAACAAAATTATAATAAGCTGCACATATTGAATTAAAACATACATGTATGGTTACTGTATTTATAACTAAATAGAAATAATAATAATAATAATAAAACCCTTATCCGCACCCCAATGGTGCATAGGGTACTGCGTCATATAAACGCAGTGTTATCTTGATCGTTTACACATGAAGGAAAGGTGATCAGCCCTCCGCTTCAGGTACCAGTCCAGGGTAATATTGAATAAATATGACAGTGAAAAATCACTTATATTTATTTTACCCCCCTTGGGAATCGAACCCGGGACCTCCAGAACGTTTGCCGAGCGTGCTGACCATTACACTACGGAGGCGGACAAATAGTAATAACTTCTATAATACTTTAAGACATCGGCTAATGTTTTAAAAAATTGCCTCAAATGATATAAAAGGTTTTATTTTATCGTATGCTCTAAACAGTATATGCTGTAGGAATCGAAAGTAATAATCCAGATTTTCGGGGTTTAAATCCTGTTTGAGTTAGTCGCTATCTTGAATTTTATCTATTTTTAACTTAAGGGAGAAAGTGACGATAACCAGTCTTGTATGGAATTTAATTATCAAAAAACTTTAAACTTTAAAAAAATCATTAACTTTTTCTCCATATTTATATTAATAGATATAAAAGCATAAGTTTCATATTTTAATTACATGCCAAATGAAGTTACCTTGAACAGAAAGCGAAATAAACGGCCTTAACACAAATATATTAGATTGAAACAGTATATATTTTTCATGTTTTAAAATATTTCTTTCCTCCATTTGAAAACACTATTAAAGAACTCATTAAAAGGCGTTTAGATTATTAAAAACCATAACGCTTCTCCAAAGATAAGGTTTTTATATGTTTAGTTTTGAAGCGTCCATTACTGAATTAATGCGCTTCCGTACCCGCTCTAGATTCCCGTATTAAATTCATTTTTGTGCATGTTTAATTGGTACAGTGCATGAGGAGGAATTCTAAGCTTTTCAAAAGTTTTCACAAAAAGTTTAATAACAGTAAATTATGTTAACAACATTTTATTAAATGGCAGAAAATCTAGTTATAGTACAGAATGGCTGAGATAACATATAGAACGCCACACATATATAAATATAAATATATATATATATATATATATATATATATATATATATATATATATATATATATATATATATATATATATATATATATATATATATATATATATATATATATATGTATATATGTATATATATATATATATATATATATATATATATATATATATATATATATATATATATATATATATATATATATATATATATATATATATATATATATATATATATATATATATATATATATATATATATATATATATATATATATATATATATTTTTTACGTATTTATATATACATCCAACGTAGTAGCCTGTAGAAGGCTGACAAAACATTTTTCAGAGTAAAAGAACTCTAAAAAAAACTATAATAAGAAATGACAGATATGATAACTTATCTCTGTTTTTGATACTAATATAAATAAAACCCCAGTCATAAAAGTTAACGGTTATTTTTAAATTAAATGTAAAAATAGCTTTCAATATTTTTATTTATGGTTTCTACAATCATAAAATGTTAATGGTCGCACCATTTTGATGTTTTAATGACAAGTTTTTTTTACAAACAAGGTTTTTAGAACAAATTTTGAAAACATTCTTTAAAAAATCACCATGTTGAGTCTCGTTAAAAGTTGTCTTTCCATAACGTTAAACTTTGTACTATATACGTTGATACTTAAAAATTAATTGTGGTTTAAAATGGAAACAGTCTCATAAAATATCAAATACAACTGCGGTAGAAGCTATTTACGATTTTAAAAATATAAATCGTACTGTAAATATCAACTTGTATAAGTAAGGAAATTTATTTGAATACTTAACATATGTATCGTGAGAGTTTTGGTGAAACCTCATATCTGGAAAAAATAAATAAGTGAAATTTTGAAGTGGAGGAAAATAATTTTTGGTTACTTGTTTCTTTTGAACAATTAATATTCATAAGAAGTTTCATTATAATTATATTTATATTCAATTCTTACAAAATTATAAATAAAAATTTATATTATGTGTTTTAAATGAGTTTTCCCATGCCTAGGGGAAAATTTAACAATACTTAATAAATAAAACTATAAAATTGAAAATTGTTTATGATATATGATCAAATACAACATGGCTGAATGATGCGATCCATTTATATCTAGCTATTTTATACGTAGTTTTATTTTAATGATTATATGAATAATGGAAGCGGGTTGTACAATTTTAGTGCAAACTTATCAATGTTCTCATGACCAAAATAATAGTTTTAAAAAGTGTTATTTGCTGTAAAAAAAGCAATCAAACCACTGAAAAAACAAAAAAACTAAGTTTTTTATTGCAATAAGTTTAATGGCGTTCTTTGGATTAATGTTATACATTGATATGTCGAATGATTAAATATTGCCATAAAAAACGTTAAAGGGGAACTAATGCTAAATTGGAGTGAAAGACTCAATTTTATTAATAATTTAAATTTTGCACAATGAATATATACATGATATATAGACAGTACTTCATAGGAAACTTTTCCGAGAATGAGTAAGTACTAAGGAATTTTCATGAAACAAACGCAGGTTTTACTTTAGTTCTATTAAATCCAACCAACTTTCCTTTGGACGAAAGTTTTGAAAACTTGAATATACCTTAACTCAAGAATCGTTTTAAAATATTAGGAGTTACTAAAGTATGCAACGTCTTTATAAAAATAGAATACTTCTTACTACTTTCCTTATGGTGCATTTCGTTTGACAAATCCTCTGCATTGTATAATTTCTGCAGATGTTAAGTCGTTGATCAAAAATTCAAGCCATGTTTCGTGTCAACCTATTTCCAGGGCTTTGGAGAAATAAATAATTGATGATGTTATGACATCAGCTGATTTTACACGAACGTATTATGTCGTGAATATATTACACGAGAAAGCGCGCATTTTTAAAAGTGTCATGCACAATTTTATTATTTTTCCGTGGTAAAACGATGCATGATAGATGTTCTAATAGTGAAATAAGGAAGAAATGTGAAGCTGAGATAAGCATTATTGATAAAATTATAAAAGGTGTGTTGAGATGGTTAGGACACGTGGAACGAATGAGTGAGGAAATAACGGTAAAACAAATTTATTGTGGCGAATGTAGTTGGAAAAAAGGGCAGAGGAAAACCGAGAAAATCTTGGGAGGATCAGGTATGTCAAATACTGGTAAGCGGTCAGGTTAAGAGTCGAAATAAGCGGCGAGTATGCATAAGGAGATGCATGCACGTGGAAGAGGCGAAGAATATTTGCAAAGACAGAGTGGTGTGGGGGTCTATTCTCTCTGCCTACCTCTGCGGGGAAGTAACGTAATGTTTAGTTAATTGGTTAATCAAATCGTGGTATTTACAAGTAGTAAGTTTTACGCACCAAGTTTATATCGAGCGATGGTCTACAATGCACTGACCGTACGGTAATGTAAAAGCTGATATTCAAATAATCGTTAGCATTATTCTCGAATCGACGACATAAAATAACAAATTTATATTTATTTTAACTTTACGCATACTTTATGTTTTGAACGAAAATCTGATTTGAAACATAATGTATTGTATTAAAGTTAAACCAATATCAAAACTTCAACTATGGGTTTTAAAAAAGAATAAATCGTTTAGTGATTTTAATGTTGGAAACAATCAAAGGTAATAATTTTGTGGGTGATTTGCCAATTATGAAAATTTAATGTGAAGGGTATCTGCTGCTATTGTCAGCATTCACATGCAATAATATCATTAAATTTGGGCATATTCTGCTAGAATGGCACAGTAATGGCACCGCTCATTAAATATCCCTGGTTTCTTCAAACGGTGGCTCGTGAAGTAAATCCAAAATAATTTTTAAATATTTTTGTTAATAGTCGTTTAACAGAATGCATAACAATAAAAAATAGAACGGTTATTTAAAAAATATGAAAATAAATATTTTAAAAGTATATTTGTTTTTTTTTATTCTTCTTAAATAGCTATATGCTTTAATTTTCATAACGAATTAGATGAAAAGTAAAAAAAAATCTAATAAAACAACTCTATCGACAAGCTACATCAAATAACTTGGTAGGTCTCAAACACTATCAATTTAAAACGGTAAAAAAATTAACGCTATTTAAAAATAATAAAAAAAACAATACATTCAATTAATGTACTTTTTTGATATCCTTAATGAAATACACAATTAATTTTATATTTGTTATTTTATTCGAACTTTATCCGCTCCCTATGTGGAGCACAAACTTGTCTCCAAGCTTTTCTGTCGGCTGCCAGCTCCTTTGCCTCCTCACAAGTCAGATTCGCGTCCCGATGTTCTCGTCAGAACAAATCAAAAAATATTTGGCCCACAAAAGAAACTATTGATGTCAAGAATTTGACTCTTATCGTTATAAATTAGTCGAGGTTATTTAATTGGAATATATTAGGTTTCTCAAACGATAGCAATATTTGGGAACAAGCGATGGTAGCCTTTAAAGCTATGGGGGCTGAACCGTGTCGTTGTAGCGGCGGTTTAGGAGTATCGAGGGTGAACAGTGAACAGCCACATGACAGTTCGGGCGTTCATTTCAAATTGAGAAATCACTTTATTAAGTACGAAGGGTCCACCATTATACGCGGAATAATGTTTCAATTTAATTGAACTTTGATAAATTATGGCCCACGTTATCAAACCAAACGCAGAATCGTGTTGTGAGTTATTTAATAACAGATAAAGCCAACGCATTGAAATATCTTTCTAAATAAAGTACAAATGAAGATTCGCACCGCTACTGTTAATGACACATATCAACTTTTTACGTTTTTTACTTGGGATGACTGAGAACGTCTGTGCGTTTTTTGATGTATATGTTTTTTTTGTATTTTTATTTATTGATATACAATGTATTTTATATCTGTGGTATGTCTACATTTTGTTTTTTTTCTCTCTTTCTCTCTCTTTGCTATTTGTATATTTTAAAAATATATATTTTGTACAAAAGTAAAATGTTTCGGCTAAACACAGGCTATGCCTAAAGCAGGGACTTCATTTTTTTATCGACGGAACCTTTTTGAAGTAAAGAGTATTTTACGCAGCCCTAAAATAAACAAAACCTGATTCTAAATACAAACATAGTTAAAATATAAGACATACTTTTAAGAAAATTCTACAAAAATACGCAAATTATTCACTCATGACTTCTACAACATTTTACAAATCAATGATGCAATACAAAAAATAATACACAATCGATTCACTTTTTGTGAAACAGGTTTTGGTACCAAAATGGCAGGGCCATCTGTTAAATATAACACTAAATAAACTGAATCTGTTATTTATAATGCTTGACGTTGCTTATGGCGGATAGCATGTTTTTGACAGGTGCTGTCATTGTTTTCAATGTTTTCCAGTGAATTTATTTTTCGTATATTTTTAATATTTTCATTTCAGCTTCGTGTATTGTTTTTCTTCATTTAACCAGACTGAACCAAAGAAACGCGTGGATACAGCTAGCAAATAAATCATTATGTTATTATATACACGTTATTAATAAATAAAATAATTACTTGAATAATGGTTCTTACAACAATCTCTCTCTCTCTTACACATATCGAATCACAAAAACATTTTGTTTGTGAATAATTTCCCCACACTTTACGAATCTTTTAAGACGAATGATACTGTAATAAAATTTGTTCCCTCGATGCATTTGTTCCTTCAACGAGGCCAAGATAATAGACAAAAGCCGAGAAAATATATTGTGCGAGACATTATTCAAGAGCAGTAGACCATGATACTATCTTGATTTATGAAACTTGTCAAACGTTGCAGGACTGCGCCGTAAAGGAGTGGGAAATAGCGCAGAAGTGTGCAGTGACTTTTTAAACTCCTTTGTTTATGTTGTCTTTATGATCAGAAAAAAGCATGAAGGACCTTATCCGTGACATTTTATTAAGACTTTCTATTAAATAATATAGAAAAACATTTTTTTTAAATTCATTCACACGTGTAATTTAAAAATATATATTATTATACATTATTTTTATATTGTATATTTAAAAATAGGAAATGTAAATTAACTTTACAATTTGTGTGAAGTTGGAAAAATGAGCAGAGCAAGACTGAGTGTAACTTGGCATGATCAGGTATGTCAAATAATTGAAAACGGTGGGTAAGTATGAGGACGTGAATAAATGTGGAAGAGGTGAAAAATGTTTGCAATGACGGAATGGTGTGGCGTTCTATTCTCTCTGCCTACCCCTGCGGAGCGGCGTGATGGTTACTTAATGGATTAATAACTTAAAATTATTTATAATTTTTTTACGTTTTAATCTTGTTTAAACGTTGTTATTTTATTTACAAAAAAATGTATATAAGAAATGTTCAGAAACTACAGTTCAATCAAAATATACACGTTTTTATTTGCTTTTCCTAGCAAACTGGTACTTTTAATTCTTAAAGAGAGCCTTAAGATAATTCCTATTTATCTATTTTTTTCTCCAGTTCTTTGGACACGTTGCGCGTGGCAACGAGGATAGCCTGGAACGACTAGTTGTGATCGGTATCCTGGAGGGAAAGAGAGGGAGAGGAAGATCCCCACACGATGGACCGATCAAATTAAGGCAACAGCAGGCACCTCATAGGTCGGAGCGCTACGTGCAGCGCAGTCAAGGGATAACTGGAGAAGAGTCATTGCTTCTGCGAGGGTCACAACCCTCAGCAATAAGGAATAAGATGGAGAAGAAGAATCTAAGAAGTTATTTTTCCTCGCGGTAAACTACCATCACTACAAATTATTGTATCGACGTATCCAATAAAAACATATAACTATTTCATTTCTTGTGTGTGTGTGTGTGTGTGTTTGTGTGTGATACTGGGTACTAGGATATGGGGCAAAGTTTTAAAACATTCACGCGGGTAAAGTTCCGCGGTACAGTTTACTAGTGGTAACATCCCATCAGGCAGGGGCGCCGCCGCACTAACATTGCGGTACGCCCACCCCATAATTCCGCGCGATTTACAGCTGTAATTAAAGCACGGAGCGTACCTATGCTCATTCTCAGTCTGTATTATGTACGACTCTCGGATCCAACTTCGACCGACTCTGACTTGGAGTTTATAAAAGCGGAATTCACGCTCATCGGGGCAAGTGCAAAACGGAATTCGGTTCTTTGCGATCCACCGAAATTATTTCGGCATCGTCGCGACTAAATCCGGGCCGATGCGGCGAGTAATGGTGATGAAATTATTCGCAATCCGAGAGAGAGAAAGAAAATCTAGTCAGATGATCTCATGGCTATTGAGTGAAATTTGAATGAAGTAAGAAATAATTTATTTGTAAGTTTAACACTTGTATTATACCTAATTTTATATTTAATTTCATTACACGCGACTAGTTTCGAAAACCAACAGACGTTTTCATCTACAGGTGAAAAGCAAAACTTTAAATAAAAATAAATATTATTTTACATTCAAATATTTATTTAATATTACCCTGGACTGGTTCCTGAAGCGCAGAAGTGATCACCTTGCCTTTATGTAAACAACGATGAAGATAACAATGCGTCAATAAGATGCAGTGCCCTAAGCACCATTATGTGCAGATAAGGGTTAGAAGAAGAAAAATATAAATAGTGCTATGGTAGTGACGGGTAGTATTGTTTACATGGTGGTGTAGTGATTGTCCTGACGAAGAGATGGGTTCGTCTCGGATCGGGTAGACTTATACTCGGTGAGTGGTTATACACTAACATTACTAACATTTTTGTAAAAAAAAGTAAAAATAACTTGCCACAAACTGAATGCAAAGAATATTGAAAATATTAATAATATTATAATTTTATTATTAAAATTTTTGCTTTATTCTGACTAAGAAAGCAAACGATCGTTAATTATAAATGATATTTGCCTTTCATGGTGTTGATTTTAGTGGAGGTGAATAAATAATATAATTCACTATTTTATAAGTCTGTTTTCTCTTCCAAAATGTCCAACGTTAGAGAAGGAGAGTATGCTCGCCTTCAAGGTTTTACGTTTATATATAATTTCGAGCAATATTCATCCCTTAGATGTTGTGAAGAGTTAAAACACTTAAAGAGAGTCAAGTCGTAAAGCCTTTATCCCTCGTCCGTAACAAAGTGTCGGTTTTCTCAGAATCCGGACAAATTCTTGCCCCCAGCTGAGATATGAAAGAAGTAACAAACAAAGAAAGCGCACTTAAACTATTCAGAATATCATTTGCACACCCCTTGAGCCCAAAACGATTCATACTCTCACTAGTTTTGTTTCCTCAATAATTTTTTTATATTTTAAATTTTACTTTTAATTTTATTTTTACGCCAATTTTATATTTTACTCCCAGAAACATTTTCAATAAGAAATTTATTTATTTATTTAAGGGATAATCCGCAAACACTTTACGGTTAGAGGCTTGTCTGTATGAAGGATAGGATAGGATTTAAAGATGGGTAAGGTAAATTTGAAACATTCATCACAAATACACAGACTAATTGAAAATAAATCATTCTTGAATATATTTTGCACTTGGTGGGAATCAAACCCGTGACACTAGTTTCGGAGTTGAGCGTGGACAGAAGTACGCCACGGTGCATGCCTTTAATTTGCAGTATTTTTAGTGTGTCTGTGAATATGAATTTCTCCAATAAGGAGTTATTTTAATAAATTTGACATCTCAACATAGATGAAAAAGAATATAGAAGTCTGGGTGTTTGCAGTGCTTATAACCTGTCATAGTCTTGTTAACTAATAATTAATAATTAAGAATTAATTTTTTTGTATTAAATGTAAGAATAATATTTCGTACTAACGTGATTTTTTATATTATTGTGCAAATATAATATGTTACCTATATTTTTCCACATTTTCCTGACTCATTTTGTTACAAGTTTATGATAAATTATCATTTATACTATGTAACATTGCGAATGATTCACAATCTATATAAACATACGAGTATATAGACTAAAGTTTTTTTTCTTGGCATACATAATAATACTCCTAAAACTTTTAATACTCTTCATGATAACAACTTTTTTCAAACTAAAAAATTAATAGCTTTAATAATAACCCATTTACACAGCACTGATTTTATTTCACTATTTGGGCATGGAAAGGTTAAAAGTAAGCGTCTTAAAGATATTTTGATACACCGCATTCCATGAGACAAGTTTAGGGTCCAAACCACAGGCTCTTCCTAGAACGAAGACAATGCTTGATAAATAATTAAATCCGGTCAACCGTTACTTTCAGATATGCGACAGCAAACATGTTTTATTAAATTACCTAACAATTTTCTAAGGGTTCCATAAATAATTTATTTTATAAAACAGGTTGAGTGATATCAATTCGAAGAAAGCCTGCATAAATTCTTCCACATGATAAATATAGAAGTATATCTTCTAATTGTTGTCTATTTAATATATATCTATTTTGAGCTTCAAAACGATATGCAAATGATTTACGGTGAACTAAACACAAATGAAATATTTAAGTAATTCAATCTTATAAATTTTATATTATTTATTGATTCGGCTTTGTGGAATGACATTATTATTTTATTAAAATTAAACACTTGAATATATCACTTTATCGAGTTTTATTTTTATTTACGACTAGTTTAAAAAACGACAGTTGTTTTTGAAACTAGTCGTAAATAAAAATAAAACTCGATAAAGTGGTATATTCAAGTGTTTAATTTTAATAAAATTATAACTTTTATGTCATTAATTTTCATATAACTTAATTCCTTTCAGAAAAAAATTAAATCGGCAGTACTCAATGGAGTCCTGGTACCAACCTTAATGTTTGGAAGTGAAGCATAGATTTGGAAATATAAGGATGAAAGTAGACTGAATGAAGTAGAAATTCGGTCTCTCAGACAAATGTGCCGTTAAACAATGTATGATAGATGTTTATGGTAAAAAAGGAAAGAATGCAGGGCTAAGATAAGCATTATCTTTATACTACATATTATGAAAGGTGCGTTTAGATGGTTTGGACATGTGGGACGAAAGAAAGATAAGAAAATAATTTTAAGAGGTGAATCTAGTTGAAATAGAAGTGAAGAAGACCACGAAAAACTTGACTTATGTAAGCATTTTAAATTCTTGAATCGGCGAGTATATATATGAGGAAACGTATGAATGTGGGAAAGGCTAAGATTGTTTGCAAGGATAGAGTGGTGTGGCATTCTATTCTTTCTGTCTTCTCCTGTGGTGAAGTGGCGTGATGATTAATTAGTTATAAATTATTGTTTTTCAAAAATTACTTGTGTCATATCTATAATTTTTCAATAACAATTCTGTTACTAGCAGTAAAAAACTTTTTATTATGTATATTTTAAAAGTAACTTTGACTATAGTGGTCTTAATAATGTCTCATATTCCGTTTATTAAGAATACATTTTATTTATTATGAAATGAATAAAAATGAATTTCCGTAATATAATATTTCTCCCTTTCAATGTTTTAATGAAAATGAGATGTCATTTCATTAATACTCTGTATCAAATATCTTCATGTAATCACAGGATTTCTTCCAAAATAATCAGTACAATACACAAAATCATATTTGTTTAGTGGAAAAAGAAAGAAAATAAACGTTAAAAGATTAGAATATACTTTTGATTTGTTATAATGTGATCGAAAAATATTAATATCTCAGTTTATTACAACAAAATATAATGCCAAATAAAGCGGAATGAAAATTGTATTAATGTATTTTTTAAATCAAATTATTATTATTTCTTCGTCCAAGAACTGTAAAATATAACATTAAAGTATATATTATTTTTTGACATCTCATCAAAGATGAAGAAGAATATGGAAGTCTGGGCATTTATGGGGCTTATTTCTGGGTAAATGCCCAGACTTCCATATTCTTCTTCATCTTTGATGAGATGTCAAAAAATAATATGAAAATAACTCCTGTAATTGGAGATAATCCAGATTTTGTGAACAAGTATTTGGACACACTCAAAATGTTGTAATTAAAGTATATCATTAAATCCATCACTGTCAAAGATGATGGGATTGAATACAATGTTGTGTTTTGTTATCGACATATTTTAAACATTTATTAGGTAATTTTTCATAATTATATATGCATAAAAGCTTTAATTTAAATATAAAAATATTTGTTTAACACCACTTTTGTTAAACAAATATTTTTATATTTAAATTAAAGCTTTTTAGATACAAGTGTACCCAAAAATGGTGTTAATTTAAAGTTACAAAACTTTGAGTTGTGCAGTTGTCAATCATGGGTAGAATGGTGAATGTTACACGTGTAAAAAGTGAACCAGTTTTTGACAAATCGTATGCTTAGTAAATTTAATAAGAACCGTCAGTACCCAGACGTCCATACTTTTGATCATCTATGTTGAGAAACTAATATAAAAATAGGTCCTAAGTGGAGAAACCCAGATTTTAAAATCAAGATTTTTTTTAATAAACAAGAAAATTTAACAATTTTTTAAATTATTACAATATATGAATTATCGGATAAATTAACCTATTTTTATTAAATTGTAAATATCGGGAACATAAAAACACTTAAGGAAATTTAATTTCTAAAGTAATTGACAAAACATATATTAATTAAACGAATTCATGTGTCACACGAAACATTTAATTTTTATTTTACAAGAATGAGAATGAAACATTTGCTTTTTTTTTAAGTTAAATGTACCTACTTCAGCATTTCTTCATATCGTATAAGAAAATTATATATGTATTCAAATGATGAATTTTACTAGTTTATAGTCATTAAATATACACTGATAAAAATAATATCTTATATATGAATAAAATAAAAATACATATTTCATATCTTTCGTTCAAAAAACAGTATTAAGCGGCAGGTAGATACCTAGCTAACTGATTACATCCCAAATGGAATCATCGCTTTCAAACGCAAATGCGTTGAGAACATTGAAAGGCGAATATAAGCGAAAAGAGAGCCTATCTTTTGTATTTTCAGGGAATGAAATTCTTTCACGTAGAAGAAACCAACGGGATGGCAACTTTTAGGCAAATACTAATTTCATATAAATACATTCGCTTTGGGCCAACGTAATAAAACGTAAGGTAAACTGTTGGCAGGAGTAAATTAATATTAGCTTTGAGGAGCAATAACAAGTCATTAGATCCACGAAACAAGCAGAATTACCTAATAAGAAAATTTCCTTTCTTTGTATTATAGGAGCCCTATATCTGAAATGATAAAATAAGGTGTTTATATAACCTTTTAGAGGCGTTTCATTACGTTGTTGACGTCAACTCCACGTCTCATTATCTAGTGTAATTGCATAATTTATTACATATTTTATTAGGTACGCCCTTAGATGACTCTTGTTTATTTATACGAAGCAAGTTATACGGACGGGATTATTTGAATGAATAATTTATTTTATTTAATTTCCAACGTTCAAATCGTTGTTCTTACACTGATGAAACATATTAAAACATAAGATAAGTAGAAATCTTCAATACTAATCTCAAACAATTAGAAATACCAAAGTATTCAGTACTAAAATCGAAAAGCACGCTGTTAGCCACGAGCAATTAAGCATTGCGAATGCTGCTGTTACGTACAACACATGGCGCTGCCATTGACTTCAACTAGTTTTTTTTTAATCAAGTGTATTTTACCTGCCATGGGTAATATTTACATATGTACATATATCAAGTGTATATGTTATTTATGTGCAATTTAAAAAAAATCAAATCAATCGTTAAATTGGTTTTGAATATTTAAAATTAAAAAGAAACAAAAATTTACAGTTTTGTTTGGCAAGATAAGTAAAAACACGTTTTTTTTTTTAAATACAAAGTTTTGTCAAATTTTTAAAGAAAAAGTAATATGTATTACCATTACAATGCAGTTTATTTTTTCAAATAAAAAATCATTATTTTTACGTTAAAAATTAATGTAACATGATACATATTTTATCGTATACGAGTATCTACATTAGACTTTTTCATCATAATAATAAAAGCAATGGTACACATAATAATTGAATTGTATATTTTTGAAAATACAAATATGTATACATTTAAACAGTCTGATATGTATTGTTTATATTTACTTATTATTACTACTTATAACCCTTATCCGCAGCCCAATGGTGCAAAGGGCACTGCATCGAATGGACGCAGTGTATCTTGATCATTACTTTCATGAAGGCAAGGTGATCACTCTTGCGCTTCAGGAACCAGTCCAGGGTAATATTAAATAAATAGTACAGTGTAAAATCACTAACATTTATTTTCACCACCCCCTGGGAATCGAACCCGGGACCTCTAGCACGGTAGCTAAACACGCTGACCATTACACTACGGAGGCGGACATATATATAAATATTTATATACAGTATATATATATATATATATATATATATATATATATATATATATATATATATATATATATATATATATATATATATATATATATATATATATAAATATATATATATATATATATATATATATATATATATATATATATATATATATATATATATATATATATATATATTATATATATATATATATATATATATATATATATATATATATATATATATATATATATATATATATATATATATATATATATATATAAATATATATATATATATATATATATATATATATATATATATATATATATATATATATATATATATATATATATATATATATATATATATATATATATATATATATATATATATATATATATATATATATATATATATATATATATATATATATATATATATATATATATATATATATATATATATATATATATATATATATATATATATATATATATATATATATATATATCTTGTATATATGTAGTGCATTTTTTACAAACACGTGATCATTGACTATTTTGATATCTTACTAGCTTAATATTGCCCTGAAAAAAATCCCAAAGGATTTTAAACTTGGAAGTATAATATATTGAATTGGTCATTATGACTAACTGCATTGATGTTTATTTTCTTGCCAAGTAAAAGTGACTTAAATGGCCCTCCTGAACATTTTGTTTTGTTAGTTACTCACTTTTTCCTGTACGACCACGATATATATAAACACACAAATATATGTACATGTATAAATATATATATATGATTCAAACGATGATTCGATTGATAAAAGAGTGGAACCTTAAAGAATAAATATCTGATCCAGTGAAATACGAGGGCTCATTTTTTCAATTCTAAGATAAGCAAAATAGAGCAAAAAACGCATTTCCCCTTGCCAATCTTTCTTTCCTTTATTTTATTCCTCTTGAGTAGTCCGTACGTTTTTCATCCACAGGCCATTTGTCGCTTGGACGTGATCCTCTCAGGTAAAAGGATTTGGGGATTTTTTTTCACCTTGAGGATGTATTTTTTTTAAGTAACAAGAATTTGCAAGACTCGGCCTTCACGTATCCCATCTTAGGTTATAGCAGATTATCTTTTTCTCCGACTCTTTATATTCAATTTTCGACGCTCGTGTCTTTTTGGAAGAGATTTTTAATAATATTTATTTATAACGGTACATAATTGAGTGGATGTCCTAATACTATTAACAATTTTCACTCGCAGTTATTGAAAATGGAATGTACTTGATGATATTCCGTACAATTTCTTACAAAACAGAAAACTGACAAAAATTAATTTTAAATAAATCAAACTATAATTTAATAAGAATTTGAGTAGTGTGGTTGTTAATAATGGGTAGAACTGGTGAATGTTACACGTATGTAAAGTGATCACTTAAACCAGCCTATGACGGTCGTCAGCTTCGCAAAGCCCAGACTTCCATATTCTTATTCATCTTTTATGAGATGTCAAAAAATAATATCAAACTATAAATTGATCGAAAAAGTTGTTCAATCAAATCACATAAATATCGTATAAAGGAAGAGGAGAATACAGGATCAATAAAAAAAATTCCTTCAAATAATTAATGATCCACTTAATTTGAGATCGATTTTGTGTATTGCCTTTTGCACCATGTGATGAGGGTTGGAAAAATAAAAATTAATAAATGAATAAATTTAAACTAAAATTAGATTTCTTTCTTTAAAATGTCAATAAAGATGAAGAAAATGAATATGAAAGTTTGAGTATATACAGAGCTTATGACCTGTCATAGGCTAGTTAAGTGATCACTTTACACACATGATTGACAACTTCACTGCTTAATTTATTTTTAACTCCTTTAAATTTAAATATTTTTATTTTATTTATTTAATCTTATGACATAGTACATCAGTTCACAAGAGCCATCTATGTTGGATAGCGAAATTTTTTATTTAGCACAGATCCAATTACTTGTATGTTTGTGAACAAGTATTGGGACAGACTCAAAATATTTTATTTTTACTTTATTTTATTTTATTTTATTGTAAGGAAGAACAACAGTTACAATTTATGATACATCAGAAAACAAAAAATAAAATCATGAGTACTAATTACAGTTCTTCTCAACTATGCATAAGAGAAGTCTATAATATATAGGAAGAGACATGAGACAAGGATGGGATAAAGAGAAAATCTCATCAAAGATGAAGAAGAATATGGAAGTCTGGGCATTTACGGGGCTAATGACCGTCATAGGTTGAAAAAATAATATGAAAATAACTCCTGTAATTGGAGATAATCCAGATTTTGTGAACAAGTATTTGGACACATTCAAAATGTTGTAAAATAATATTACTTAAAATATTTTTTTTTCTTAATGATTGTTTTTAAAGTGGATATTAAAAATATGTAAGAATGGAAAATAAAACTGAAATCTCTAGTTGGAGAAAGAACATAAAATAAAAGGAAAAATGCGGCGTAAGCATAAAGCGATAAATTATGTTATTTTGTTCAGACGTGGGTTTTAAATAGACCCAAAGAAGCCATAAACTTTTGTCCAGGTGGAAAGCTACCATTAACCAAACTAATGGCATCAAAATGTAATTTTTGATAAGTTATGGGTAAGTTACTATTATGTTGCTGGCAGGTATTATATGTATGAAAAAAAAAAGTAATTCTACAGTGTGGCACAAAATTAATCACCCTATTGGAAAATGTTATAATTCAAAATTATATTTGACATTAGTGAACTAGACAGCAGCAGTATACTAACAGATTTATAAAATGAGAATAAATATGTATCAATACTGGCGGCAGCCACTTGATGGATAACGCATTTTTCACTTTACAAATAAAATTGTTAAGGTCTTAGTAATGATTTTCATCAGTCAATTTTATTTTTACTTATTTATTTTTTTACAAAAATGTTAATAAAATTAATATATAACCACTCACCGAGATTTTTACGTCTACCGGTTTCGAGACGTACCCGTCTCTTCGTCAGGACAATCACTAACACAGCATGCAAACAATACTACCCTTCACCACCATAGCACCATTTACACACTCAAAACTACACACAATGTCTAACACATGCGATTTTTGGTCGACCCGAAGACCAACATGCACTGTAGTTTTCAATACAGACATGCGTTACGAGCCGAGGTTAAACGTGCAATTGCACGTTTTGAGTGTGTAAATGGTGCTATGGTGGTGAAGGGTAGTATTGTTTGCATGCTGTGTTAGTGATTGTCCTGACGAAGAGACGGGTACAACTCGAAACCGGTAGACGTAAAAATCTCGGTGAGTGGCTATATACTAATTTTATTAACATTTTTGTAAAAAAAAAAATAAGTAAAATGACTAACCACAAAGTAAATGCTTTAAATATTAATAATATTGAGAATATAATTTTATTTTTTTATTTATAATTTTTTTTATTGAAAAACAAAAAAAGGAGAATAACTTTGAGCCGCCCTGAATCTGTTAGTATACTACAGCTGTCTAGTTCACAAAATTCAAATATGATTGACGTACGACGCCATTTGCAAAAAAAAATCATTTTCCCATAGGGTGATAAATTTTGTGCCACTCTGTATTAAATATTGCCTGATTTGTTAGAATAAATGTTGAGATAAACTATTTCTGGCTATATTCAAGCGTTATAAGTGAAATAAATAGGATCAATATAACACTTTGCCGAACGGAGAACGTGTCAAATCCTCGAAAGATTTTTAGCAAAATATTTACTTTTAATCTGATTTTACAAGGAGTTTACTTTTATTAAGCACGAACCATTATTATATTCAGTATCAACACATGCTTACGTCAACAACAAAAAATATCTCAACACTAACCAACAGTTTAGTTTTAGATGTACACATTTTATAAATAACGTTTTGTCGAGTCTAACGAAAAAAGGCAAGTTCATTCAAATTTAAGATCATTGCCTTTCCTTTTCCCAAAAAAACTATACCAGACAATGATACAATCTCCGCCCAAAGCTGAACCGCTTTTGTGAGATTGCTGGGTCGAAATCGTAAGCGTATCTATACAAAGTTTATAAAACTTCTAACCGTTTTCTAACAACGTGTAACCTCGCATTCTTATTGTCATCTTGACCGTTTTCTTCGCAAATCCTTTACGGCCGTTCCTGAGATCTGTTCTCGATATTTCTCGTATGGCCAGAAGTACTCCCGTCTCTACCAGCGCAGTGAAAATAGTTCAATGGCCGAATCTAAAAAAGTTATATTCTTTCGTTGTTTTTATTTTGTACAAAGTTTCTTATAATGTGTGTGTGTGTGTGTGTGTGTGTGTATTATTACTTTTTTATTATTATACACATAATATGTATCTATACAATATTTAAAAAAATATATATACATCGTAGTTATATCGATACTTTCTCAATAAAAGTCACTGTTGAAATAATTTTTAAGAATGATTTGGGAAGACAATAATTTACTTGTGAATAACAAAGCACCATATTAAATTTTCCTCCAATATACTTGTTTGGTATTACGTATATAATTTGAGCTTTTGAAAGAATATAAGAAAAAAATATATTATCAGAAATTATTTCGTAAAGGCCTAAAATACGATGCTCAAATGAAAGTTATTTCCAAAATATTATAATATTGTATTGAAGTTCATTTCCAATCCATTTAGCAATTATAAATGCATTAAAATACTTCATCCACTTTTATTAGTTTCAAAGTTCGAGGTTTCACATTTCATAACATAATTTTTTTCTTTCATCATCGTTTGCGTAACTTTGTGAACTGACCCACTTTTTTACTTGTTTTTCTATTACCATTTTAACTCTTGTATATCACATTATTGAAAACATATGATATCAATTATAGTTTGAATAATAAAATAAATTTCAAAATCTTCATACATATGCACATATTAAATATTCATTGCAATTAACATTCGGAAAAAATTATAATCAATCATACTATACCATTTTTTTCATGATGTTTTTTATTGTTTTACAAAAACGTCGTAGTCTGTGTCTGTTTATTAAAAATGCTCCAACAGGGAAAAAGAAGCTTTATTTGAAAAATCAGTAAATTCACAAGACTTTTTAACATTCATCGGCTAGCTTCCCTATTATCTTATCATAAAAACAACCTGTATTATTTAACTAGATAACAGCCCCCGGGAATCAAATCTAATATATTTCAAAGATTTAAGAACAGTAAAAAAATGATTTTTATTTTTAAAATCACAGTTGAGATTTTTTTTCTAAATAATCAAAATTTTAACTTTCTAACCCGTGAAGTCAATGATAATATTTTTAAGTGCGCCATTTACATAAAAAAGTGGCCTAAATGAGGTAAGGTAAACAAACATTTTGAATTCAAATTACTTATAAACCTTAAAAGTCAACGACAATCGTTATTATCGTGCGTGTAAAGTACTTCAGATAAACCTAAGGTTAAGTTGAAACTTTAAGAGGGTTTATAACGCTTTTGAAGTGTCCCTTTTTACTGTAGACCTTTGCTTTGTATCCGCAATACGGAATTATCTTGTTCGGGGGTCCGTTTATGCAGAGAATTTGAAAGAAAACGATCGGTTCTTAAGCAGTAAAGTCGGAAACTGGTGGCCTTATTCCGATAACTTGGAATTTAGACACATTTCCAGTCTTTATTTCCTCCATAAACGTAATCAAAACGTGACATTTTCATTACGGTATACTATTAAATATTCGTTTGTGATATTATTGGTAGGGATAGAAAAAAGCTGAAATTTTCTATACTCATGAAAATATTATGTTACGCAATAAAGCAATCAATAGAATGGAACAGGTAATGAGATAATCATGGACTGTCAAATAGGAAATGAGATAATCATACACTCAGTTAATTATAATGCCCAAACGGAGAAATCACTCACCAGTAAATACTTTCATACATTTTTAGACGACAATGTTTATACAGGGTGTATAGACTTTTGCAAACATGGATACATCAAATATTAAAAACCTACCGCATACCGGTAAGGTTTTGGAAACATCAATGAATAATGCCCGATTATTTCGCCATCAGTGGAGCAATTAGTAATGTATCAAGCTTATTCCTTTTGAATATAGATAAGATTCATCCGATTTGTTTCATATGTTTAGACCGAGTCTGAAATAACATTATATAATCCCAGGTCGTTAGCCTTGGGATGCTCAGACTTCCATACATACATACATGTTTTATATCAAGTTGAGGCAATTTAAAAAACTTGCATTTTATCCGTAAGGTGAATAATCCAGTGTCCGAAATAATAAATATTATTAATAATGTTAGATATATAACTACATTGTACTCGTTTTGTAGGGGCTATCGAGGAAGTGAGAATAAATAAGTCTACGATAATTACTCCCTGTAAATTATTTAGCTGTATTCAAATTGTATTGCTATTATGCAAGACTTGGCTTTTATTAGCGTATTTTAATATGTTTCGAAGTGCATTTTCCAGTTCTCGATAGCGTCGAGCTGTCGGAATAAGGCAAACGATGGCCCAAGAGCGGGCGCCCGTTATCACGGAGGTTTTATCCCCTCACTATCCTGCTAGAAAAGTCGTATCGAAGAATCTATACAGAGTGTATGGACATTTGCAAACGTGGATGGCATCGTACAAGATTTGTGAAAATAAAGCGTTCGTATTTTGTTTGGTCGTCGGCGTTACCATTTTTATATGAAAAGTACCGTCAAAGAAAAGTGTCCTCACAAACTTTATTTAAATACACAAACTAAACACTTTTCATATATTGTTTTATGAACTGGAAAGACTGTAAAGTGAAATTTATTAGCCTTTAAGATAATGAAGTCCAATGATACATACGATATGGAAGAATTAATTTTAAAATTACAAAAATAATAATTTGGTATTTGTGTTCTATTAAATAATAGAGTTTTAGTATCAAAATCAAACTATTAATATTAAGATAATGCGGAAGCTAAGGTGAAGATGATTTTATAGTAAAACAATAATAGATTTTTAAAAATAAAAAAAAAACTATATGCGACCCTGATGAAGTATTATTATTTTATTAAATAAATTATTTCAAAATTTTTATTTTGAGCATTCAGCTATAAACGTTAATTAAAATTGATTTTACACTTTGCATTATATATATTTAATGAATTTAATAGTGAAATTAAACTTCGAATATTTGAGTTTGCTGTTATAAAATAATATCTAACGCGAAGTATGATAAAATGTCATCGGTTTTTTAAACAAGTCGATTTAACACCTCAAATAAATCCTTTTTTCTTCTCGCATCACATCCGATTGCGAGCAGTTTTGCAAATATAGAAAAAAAAACAAAAAACAAAGTTGATTCCGAATACTGCAGATTCATTAAGAGCTTAATCTAGTGTAGTATGGTTTACAATTACAAATTACCCCTCCACTATTAAGGGGTTGGAATCATTGTATAACAGATGGGTTAATTCGTGATCAGGAGGAAGAAATTAATGGATAGAACGCCCCTAAAGAATTCGCAATCAGCGAATTTAAGAATCTCTTACGTTTAATGGAGAATCGTTCCACCATAATTATGCAAAGGGATTCCAAAATCCGCTGCATTAAAATTAGGATTTTTTTTTTTTGAAAATTTATATCACGTTTTTTTCGTAAAAATACTACTCCAGGGACACTAGGGATAGGATTTTTATTTAAAATTATTCACGGATTATGAACGATACCACACAAAAATATATTTTGCGAAGGATTGATTTAACCATATATAATAATTTGCCATTAACTTTGTGGATTGACATGTTGATTATTTAAAATTAAAGACTTTAATTAGATAAATACTTGAATTAAATAAAAACCTGTCATCGGAAGCTAAACTAGCAGTGCACAACGGAGTCCTGGTACCAACTCTAATGTATGGAAGTGAAACACGGAGTTGGCAAAAGAAAGATGAAAGTAGACTGAATGCAGTCGAAATGCGATCTCTCAGAAGTATGTGCGACGAAACGATGTATGATAGATGTGCGAATAGTGAAATAAGCAAGGAATGCAAAGCTGAGATAAGCATTATCGATAAAATTAAGAAAGGTGTGTTGAGATGCTTTGGACATGTAGAACGAATGAGTGAGGAAATAACGGTAAAACAAATTTATGAGGCGAATGTAAGTGGAAAAAAGAGCAGAGGAAGACCGAGAAAAACATGGCACGATCAGCTATGCCAAATACTTGAAAGTGGTCAGGTTAGGAGGCGGGTATGTATGAGGAGATGCATGAACTTGGAAGAGGCGAAGAATGTTTGCAAGGACAGAGTGGTGTGGCGCTCTATTCTCTCTGTCTACCCCTGCGGGGAAGCGGCGTGATGGTTAGTTAGTTAGTTAATTTTAATAAGACTACTAATTGAGTTTTTGAGATCACCTGTCGATGAAAATATTTGTAGTTTTAGAAACTAGCTGTGTGAAATAAAACTCAATTAGTCTTTAATTTAAGTAACCCATATTTCCATTATTTTTCGTTTTGATATTATATTTCCTAGAAGTATCTGCCTCCAACTCCAAATATTTTGTATTCCTTTGCAGTGTTACATCTTTGCCTTCCGTATTGATATCGCAGGTTCGATTTCCTGGAGGGTAAAAACAAACTTAAGTGATTTTCAGTTTCATATTTATTTAATAATTATTACCTTGTTCTGGTACAAGAAGCGCAGGACTGATTACAATTCAATTAACGATGAAGACAACACTGCCTCAATACAACGCAGTAATCTATGCACCATTTGGTGCTGATAAGGATTCAAAATACAATTGTAGCATCTCATTTTTAAAATGATAAATGTAACGAAATTGTAGAATTATTCAAACTAATTTATTTAAAAACTCACGGAATTTATTACAATGGGTGCCTTTTCAATGTAGAATTCATAGCGGGATTGAGGTATTTGAGGAAATAGGGGAATGCGAGAAAGAAAAAAAAGAATTTAAAACGTAGACTCATACGGAATAATTTAGTAATATAGACAAGGAGAATGGACAAAGTTTTGTCAACGCGTTGTGCTCATTCCGAGCTCATTTTCCTTTCGTACCCAGAATTCAGCCCTTTAAAGCAGGGCTGTCCAAACACAATAGTTCACGTTAAACTCAGCTCTATATGCATGTTTGTTCTGCAACCCCTAGTGCATGTTGGTCTTCGGATTGACCAAAATCGCACGTGTTGAACATTTTGTGAAGTTTTAAGTGTGTAAATAGTGCTATGGTAGTGACGAGTAGTATTTTTTGCATGCTGTGGTAGTAATTGTCCTGACGAAGAGACGAGTGCGTCTCGAAAGCGATAGATATAAAAATCTCGGTGAGTGGTTATATACTAATTTAATAAAAAAAATGTAAAAAAATATCAAAGTAACTAACCACAAAGTAAATGCTTTGAATATTTATAATATTAAGAATATTACAAGCAGAGTGTTTGTAATATTCTTACTTACCCGTTAAAACATATTATTTAAAAAAATAATAAAAAACCTATACATCTCAACAAATTTTGCCACAGCACGCCTACCACATTGGGATGGCCTGTTAAGGCACCGAGTGGCAGGCTTCCGGGAGAGGCTGATGAAGAGCTCCAACCTCATCATAAAGCGGCTTGTGGAGCACAGATGGGGGCTGGACATGTGGCGGCACTGGAGCGCAGTGCTGCGTTTGCCAGCGAGCTAATTTTCGTCTACATCTCTCCAAATTTATTATTATTTTTATTTTTATTTTATTTTATTTTTATTTTTTAATATTTCTTTCAATTTCTTATTTCCTTCTTATTTCTAATTTCATTGTTAAAATAAAATGTTGTAAAACATATATGGCTGACTAAGTATTGCACCCACCACTTAGTCAAGCTGGAATAAAGAGTTAAAAAAAAAAAAAAAAAAAAAAAAAAAAAAAAAATATTCTAAAATTCGACACCTTTCAAAATATTTTTGAAACAAGACAATTGATATGAAAATCTTCAATTATTATTTTTGCTTGAATCATAAATTAAAGTCTTAAAACTTGTTAAGATCGCCTTTATAAATATTATAAATCTAGTAACAGGCAATTTTCAAAACTCTGTCTAAAACTAAATTCCTTAGCGAGTTAAAGTTCTGATTAATTTGTTGAATCAACAATTTGGAAGCTAAGGAAGTCAAGTAGGTATATGATTTTTTATATATTTTTTAATTATTGAATTAAAAACTTTCACGCTAGATTTTACAGTTAAAAAATAAATAAGGAAAAAATCAGTATTTGAGTTACACATGTATTGCATTGACAAAATGTAAGGAACGATAATAATATATAAAAAAGATAGTAGTTTTATAAGAACAGTGCGCAGTGCTTGATTCATTTAATAAAATGCACTTTTAAGTGATAGTCTATGTAATTATTTCTCTTCGCACAACCCTAAGTTTGAAAAATTTCCGTTATGTAGCCATTGGTTCACTTAAAGTGGAATAGCTCTGTTTTAGATCGTATTGATTAAAGTTAATTGAGGCTAGTTTAATCCTGAATTACAGATTCATCGTTTAAAATACTACCACAAATGGATAGTATTTAGTGGCCATATTAACAGAGGTTGAAACTATTTTAAACTTTTCCAATATACGTCTCTTTTTTTAAATAAATTTTTTTCAACTGTAAAATTATTCATATGATTATTTTCAAAGAGATTTTTTCACACAAATAAAAACAACAAAATAATCCCTAAATAAATGAAATAGGAAAAAATATAAACGAATTTAAACAGAGTGAAAAACCACTTTTTCTTCTTAACACAAACTCTCTCTAAATAAAAAAGCTTTTGTTATTTTTAGAAAAAGAGTTTAATGATAAGATAAAATTTGGTGGAGACTTAAAAAAACTTGTGTTTTTTTAACTGTGAAGCGTAAGACAGATCAACATCAATGTGAGAATGAGGTAAATTATTAGTTTAACTACGAATTAAATGTTGCAAGTACAAAACCTAACCATAATTTGAAATAAATGAAAATGAGATTATCGTATTGAAAGACGTAATTGCTTTAAAATGTTTTTATGAAAGTGTCGTATATTTTTTCTGTTCACACAGACTGGTATCACCTTACCTTGATGTAATTAATGATGAATATGCAGATAAAGGTTAAAAATAAATAAATTATGAAAAAAATCTTAGGCGGATTTTTTTTTTAAATCCACACACTTGTTGGTATTTTTATTTTACAAAGTTTGATAAATGTATTTTGGCATTGAATGGGTTAGACATTTTTTATTAATACGAGAGTTTTTTTTATTTTTTTTTACTGTGGAATTTTTCACAAAAGCAACTTAAAAAATGCGTGTTCTATAAAATATTTTATCTTTATTTTTGCTACTTTAAAATTGTTGTTTAAACTGTTAGATACACTTAGCCTAATTTATAAAGGCTTTTTTTCACTTCATTATTATTTTTTACTTTTTACCGTCTCTATATGTATTTGATAATATTTAATTTGATGTGATTTTACGGTATTTTTTTAATGTTTATTATTTGTTAAGCACCCGCAGGAATCAATGTAGTTAATAAATAAAATGCTGAAATATTCATGAACAATAGAGAACAAGAGTATAAATCAGCTGGCAAAACGTTTTACATCTGTTTGAAGTTTGCGATTAACCAAATGAGTTTGGAGAGGAATCTTAACAGATGCTTAAATAATTCACCGCTAATTGAGTGCTTGCTTGCACAACAGCATAGCTGATTAGTTTCAATATCGGAAAACCAAATACCGTGCTTATTTCAGGCGTTGTTCATTGTTCATAATTTTAGTTAAGAGAAATAATTTATTGATATTTCAACAAAGACGAAGAAGAAAATGGATGTCCAAGTAATTATAGGGCTAACAACCTATTGTAGACTGTTTTAAGTGATCACTTTCATTCATTTCATTCAAACCCTTTTCCACACCCCAATGGTGCATAGGGCACTGCGTCATACAAATGCAGTGTTATATTGATCGTTAACACATGTTATCTTGATTACTTTATACATAATATAATGATTGAAAACCACACTCGCAAAAATATGTAAATTATATTTATGCTCCAATTTAGACAATATTGTGTATGCTACTTCTTCGGTACTACTTTGTTTGAATTTAGCAACTTTTTACTAGCAGAGGTACTAACATAAGGTTTGAGTAAAACTATTTAAAAACATAAAATTTGACCGCAAACCTTAAATTTTAATTTTGAAAAATTAAAATATGAACACATATTAATAAAAAATAGTGAAAATTTGATACATTCTAATTTGGTACTGAAAACGAGAGTAATTTATAAAACTTGAATTAAGTAGTATGTTCATTTGTTTAAACTAAGTTTAGGGGTAAGTTTTTTTTCTTTAATAAAAAGATGAATAGCTATTCTGGGCGGTTCAATCAGAAAAGTGTCACCTCAAATGCACACCGTAATGCTAGAAGTTTTCCAATAGCATTGACTTGGAAGAAAATGTTTCTAGAGAAATCGGCGAGAGAAAAATTCCACCTCACATTCTTATAATATCAGCTAGTAAAAAAGAAACTTTTAAAATAAAAACTGTAAAGACAGTATCACTAGAACACGTGTACTATTTTTGTACCATTGGTAAAACATAAGGCAAAATCATTCAATGACGGTAAAATATATTTTGAACAGGTATTTGAAAACAAAAACAAAAAAATCAATAAAGATATGAATGTTGCGAGCATAATTGCTGCATAAAAGCTGAAAATAAATTTATAAAAATACAAAATTTAATTTTATGTATATATTTTTTTTCAAATCAAACAGAAAAAAATTAAAACGTAAATCTAAATATTAAATCACAAATCAAATAAATAAATATAAAGTTTTTTTTTCAATTAACGAACGGTTTTAAGCAGCCTTAATACCCTTACATTTTTGGTAGACCCATGAAAATTTTATATTTTTCAATGCAAGTTTTTCAAAACTATGACAATCAAAAAAAATTGTGACGAAAACATGCATTTAGACGTGAGTCTACAATCATTATTACGTACTGTACCCATATTGCAATAAAAGGTTCTTTGAATGACATATTTACATATAAAAAAAACAACAAAAGCATTGTATATCTTTTTCATAAAAGGATTTGTAAAAAAATTGTTTTAAAATTTACAATAACAATTAAATAATATTTTGATTTGAGTCTGTATTTTAAAATGCCTTTACTTATCTAATCAAATGGACAAAAACATATGTGATCGCATCGTTTGGAAGCATATCGTACAATTTCAACAAAAAATAAGTTTTATTCTCTCAAATGATTTAAATTTTAAAATGAGTTTTAAGTTTCAATGTTTTATCGTGACGCAAACTTGCTAGATTTTCAATCCATTTGACCGTATTTTTATTGAAATACTTCAGAGAAGGCACACCTACAATAAAGGGATAATGTGTGTGAATACGAGACAAAACTCGTACAAAACACACTCAGACTTTTCTAATGCAAGCTGGAATAGCTCTAAAATGCATTGCGAACATAACTCGGCTCTCACACACTCGAATGTATTAACATATTAAGTACCAAATACAAAGCCCGTAGAAATGTGCTATTTTAAATGGTTTAAGTTTTATATTGACCTGTCTTACCGGCTTCGTAAAAAAAACCTATTTGGATTTAGAAACTACATTCTAAAATATAGATAAATATATCTAAAATATTTTAATTTCAATATGTTCTTTTATATGAAATATTACATCATATGGTGTATTCGTGTGACAAACACCTTATAAAAAAATATAAATGTTACATGTTTAAATAACACATATAAGTTGTATTCTCGTACACGCATCAAAAAATATACAAATTATTATTTTTTGTAAGGTAAGATTAAGTTATATAAGGTTACGTAAACATTATAAGTTTGTGTCGCATTACAGAAAAAATATTCGTTAAGTTAACATTACGTAGTTAAAATGAAAAGCATTTGAACAAAACTAATTAAAAAAAGGTATATTTTTAATTGATTTAACTTATTTTTAGTATGAGTTACTATTTTTCCTAAATAATAAATTAATATTTTACTTACAAGAATATTATTGATTGAGTCAAATTATATATTTCATTCGGATAACTAACCATACTTTCTTACCATAACATGAGCCTATCTATAAGGATGCGATTGAACAAACAACCGATTCTGATGACAATCAATTTCCGTGATTGGTTACTAGCTTCCTTCACCCCCTCCAATCACAACCCTAAAGATTAATGTCTTCTTTGAAGTACATATATACACAACCTGTGTATAGCGACTATTCGACATTTATTTAAAGCCTTTGAAGGCAGATTTTTTTCCTTGTTTGAGAACAAAGAAATATAACATTGTATCAAATATTTTGCGATACAATACTTTTTCATAATAATTTTATTTTGTTTGAGTACGATTTTTTAAGTCGATAAAAAATAAATCTTCTCGTAAAATATAATTTTTTCTGCTTATTCATATTAAAAATGATTATCTTACATACACATGGCTTCATAATTACGGAGATAATAAGTAAAGCCAAAAATAATTTATTTGTCATTATATGTTATACATAGTTCCATTAACAACATTTTGAGTGTGTCAAAATACTTGTTCAGAAATCTAGTTACTGATTGACATGATAAATAACCCTATAATCTCCAATTATAGGAGTTATTTATCATGTTATTTTTTGACATCTCAACATAGATGCAGAAGAAAATGGAAGTGTGTTCCATTAAGTTTTAATAAAAATATACATAAATTAATCAATTGCATTTTATGAATGACTGAAGGGTCAGGTGGAATCAATGATGATGACTGGGCTCGATGATGGGGAAATATTTATTTTTTCGATTAGCATTCTATGAAAGCAAATGTGTTTTGTTATTTTTCTCATATTTCTTGTTACAATAAAAAATCTTGCTCATGGTAAGACAAAACTGATTGAAGATAAAAAAAGCTGCAAAAAGACATATTCCAAGACCGATTTGTTCTGATAAATGAATCGCAGGAAAATTAATTTCTCGTGTTGACGAGACCAGACGAAATTTTCAGGGACATACGAAGAAAATTTCTGAATAATTTTCTGCACACCGATGCATACACATTAGAGCTAATCCGCAGTGAGGGACTGGAGTAGTAGCGACGCGTAGCCCCTTAAAAGCACGATAGTGAGGGCGACTGTTAGCCACAATTCGTAGCGAGGTGTTGTAGCGACCAGATACATTTCGAGGTGTTTCTAACAACCAACGAGGATATTTTATTTTAATTGGACCATAGAATTTCAACACAGATGAAATTACGAGGCTATTCGAGAAATGTCACAGATAATAATAAAATATGTACTTAATTAAAAAAAAATCTTTTTCAAACCCTTATCCCCGCCCCAATGGTGCATAAAGCACTGCATCATATAAACGCAGTGTAATCTCATCATTAACACGTGAAGGAAAGATGATCAGCACTCCGTTTCAGGTACCAATCCAGGGTAATATTGAATAAGAATAAGAGTGAAAAAATCATTTATATTTATTTAACCCCTATTGGGAATCGAACCCAGGACCTCCAGTGCGGTAGCTGAGCTTGCTGACTATTACATTACGAAGGCAGAGGTTTTTTAAATTCAAATGTATTTTCAATTTTTTTTTTAGTTAATAAATTACCAAAAAACTGCGGAGACTTTTTATATACGTGTGACCCAATATATGATGGCACCATAATTTAAAATTAACTAAAAACATTTTAGGTGTACCCAAATCCTTGTTTACAAATCTAGGTTTTTTCAACTAAGGAGTAATTTTCATATGCTTATATCTAAACATAGATGAAGAAGAATATGGAAATCTCGGTATTTACAGGGTTCACGACCTTTCAAAGGCTTTTAAGGAATCGTTCTTTCCGAATTATTTACAATACTGGGAAGCGCCTGAAAATATGATTTTTTATTTTTAATAAATGTTGACAATTTAAGTCGTTTAAGATGTTCGTTTATTTAATTTAGATATCAATAATTATAAATACATAAACAAAACTAGTCTTTAAAGAAGAATCAGTATTCTCAACACAAAATATAGTGGATTTTGTATTTATGTTATTTGAAAAACAGTTTTGAATGTCAAAGGCTTTCTGAATATTATTATAATTCTAATTTAGTATTGAAATATGAATTCCTCTTTAAAGATAGTTAACTCGTTTGCATGATAAACATCCCGACTATGATTCCAAGCATGGAAAATAGTGTTTTTTCATCTGTGATTAATACGTTAGTACGAAGTAGTTTCTGAAGCGTTTAATCATTATGTTTTGTTTATATAAAACACAAGGGATGCATATTTGTTTTACCATTTCATTTTATAACTTACAAAAATCAAGTCCTTGTTTTGAAGAAAAATGTTGTTTGAAGTCGCAAATGTTGTATTATGAACTTAATTTCATATTTTGTTCATAAGTGAAGAAGAATATGGAAATCTCAGTATTCACAGGTCATGTTTGATAAAAAGCTTCCTCAACTCAACTAAAGATGAAAACTCACATTTAAAAAACCTGACCATTGTTTGATATATATATGGGTTCCGAAAAATTGAGTAGTGTGGTGGTCAATCATAGGTTAAATGGTGAATGTTACACATGTATAAAGTGATCACTTAAACCAGTCTATTGTACTTTTTTTTTGGGTCAAGGGATCTTGCGTCCCTTATGTCACTGCGACCATATTAGGTCTATTGTGACCTCCCTCTGTATTACAGCTCACTGCCAAGACCTACATGAGTCATGTAACTCACGTCCTGTCTATTATACGTTGTACACCTTATTAATATCCAGGCTTCCATATTCTTTTCATCTTTATTGAGATGTCAATATTTCAAAATTAAAGTGAAATGTTAAAAAGCTTATTTGAGATAGTAAAATTAATTTGTAAATTAGAAAGCAATCAATGATTCTAAGCCTTAGTCTAATCTATCTACAAAAGATAAATTAACGAAAGTAACAAAAAACCTTTTATTAAAATTATTGGAGTAAAATAACACTTCAATTTAGGTTTTAAAATTCAAGGATAATAGGTTCGTCAAACTAAGTATTTGTTTCTTGAATGTTTCCCGCAATTCTAAATTTTAAAATTTTTATGGAGTGTGTTGAAGTTTTTGGTGAAAGTATTTTAATGTTTTTATAGTTTTTGATTTAAAATAAACCCTGATGATGACAATGTATTGTTGAAACCGGTAGGTTGAATTGTATTATTAAAAAAAGTGGTGAAAACAAAGTTAATTAATTTTATAAAGATAAGTATTTGTTAATTGAAGTTTTTTAATATATACTCATGTATAGATATCGAACATTAAGTTAACCTTTTGATACAGGGATTAGATAATGTCTTCAAGTGATTGAGCGCTCAAGTTTGACCTCTCGCATAACTGATCGGGAAGAAAACTCTCCCAAAGTACACCTAACTGGGGAGGATACGGGACCAAAAGTTAACGTAACTTTATAGCCAACCCAGTGCTAGAACACGGATTACTACGGCCTTACCCATTGACCATTATATCAGGAACACGTTAGCACGTAGAACGCAGAGCCTATCTCAAGTTTTCCAATAGATGCCTTTCAGGCTATCGCTTTATGTAAATGTCTATTAAGCGAAGATTGAAATCTTTGGTTTTGATGTTCAACCAATCTTGTTTACAGAACCTTAGCGTGTGTCAGTACTTAGAGCGTAAGTCGAATTAATGTTCTTGAATTAACGCGAGGATTATTTACTTACACAATTGGATTGTTCAAAGCGATGAAAGCTCCCTTCTTCAATGCCGAGATTCTCCAAAGTCAAGATTCTCAAACACGATAAATTATTATATAATTTAATTTAACTAAAAAAAACATGTCACAAATTTATCTAACTTCTAATTATAAAACAGTGCATGAGAACCCGGGATGAATTCTAAGGTTGGTTGAAAATAAAAATGAGTGATTTCTTCTCGATTGCATTTATTCATTGTTACCTAAAGCGCAAGACTGATGTACATGTAAGAAAAGTAATACAATTTTAACTGTATCTATATCCACTTCAAGAGTTTTAAAAAATAATCATTTATATCTCCATCTTCAAAAATTAAAAAATAATGTCTTGAAAAATAAAAATAAAACGATGATCATTTTCTATCAACATATGCCAACTTTTATGTTTAATATATAATGTTGAATAGAGTTTATTATTTCAACAGTCATAACGTACTTTCTGGTTAGACATAAATATTAGTATGTAGAAACAGAAAATATTACAATGATATACAATATCGTATTTTATCATTTATTTGTTGATTTTATTTCAGCTGTTTTTAAAAGTGAAAATTATAATATTACAGTTATATATTTAATGTTCTGCAAGTACCTATAAATTTGTTTGATAAGTTTCGCACATAATACAATTAGATCTAAACTCCAATGAAACAAGTTAGAACTTAGTATTTCTCCTGCTAGAATTTATATCGAATTCTCACATATTAATGTAAGACCTCCAGAATTGAGTGTTAACATGCGACAAACAATATTTCCCTCGAAGCTGGAGGTCCCAGGGGGGAATTTACGATATTATTGCCTAAGTTTTCCGTTGTCGATACTGGTTGGTAATACATTTCGTGGTGTTTGATCTTTCTAATATACCTCGGACACTCGGTAGGATATTTGAAAACATACAGAGACAAAACACCAGTCCTAAAACTATTTTACCACTTTAATATTTAAGAGAATTTACATCTTTTCAGAAGTGTATATATTTTATACATTTGATAATGATATTTATGAGCAATTATTTAATTATTTAAAATAATGAGAGATCACACCTATTACGCATTCTACCCAGAGTATTTTATAGGCCATGATTATATATATATATATATATATATATATATATATATATATATATATATATATATATATATATATATATATATATATATATATATATATATATATATATATATATATAAACAGTTGCTTCTATGCCTGTGCACGCCACTGTATGTATGTGTATGTGTGTGTGTCTCGGTTTAAAAACAATAAGAGCACAGCGAATTTCAATTAAAATTATTCTTCTTTATAAATTATTGTTTTGTCATATTTATTTATATTGAATCATTTATATGTATCTACATGTTTTGAATCAATAAAAATTATCAAAAATTTTCATTGGTTATTGATAATTTTAGAAAATTTGCCACCAAAAAAAAATAAAAAATATGTTTACTATGTAAAACGTAAACTAAAAAGCAAGCCACCACTCAAGGCAAATTTGCCCCCGTTGGAGACCCTAATGGATATGCTAGTATATATTTTATAACTAACAAAGAAGGTTTATCCTCGATATTATACAAGTTTTATAATCCTTTTATTTTAAGAACCTGTTATTCGCTTTCATCGCGAAGGTAAAAAAGTTAAATTACTGCCACAGGCGTAGCAGTTTAATCTGTTTCTAAATATTATACGAGTATGATCCACATATTCAAAGTGAACTCGCCACTAACATTAACCACGTGAGATACTTAACGAGCATTAAATGGTTATAATTCAAACTTAATAAGTGCGTTATTAAGGTTTTAATAACGCCAGAACCCAGATCACAATAAAAATTATGTTTCATTACTATTTTTATGTTATTTAAATATAAGTTATTTAATCAAGAGCAGGACAGACTGTAAGATAGGACGCCACAAGATGGACCCTAGAATTTTGAGATGTAGACCTTGGGAGAACAAGAAAGGCGTCAGAAGACCCCAATAGAGATGGTCCGATAACATCGTCGTTGTGAGGTTAGAAACCGAAGGAAATGGAGGGATATGGAAGAGGCCTTTATCTAGCAGTGAAGGACAGAAGGCCCATGAAGAAGAAGAAGAAGATTTTATCCATTCTGAAAAAAAAATTATAGAACTCAAATCCATATTATGATAAATGCAACAAAAAGGCAAAACTGCTGTAATTATCGTATGAAGTAACCACTTTATTCATATTTATGGTATTGTGCAAGGGTTGACGTGATACGAAGTGTAGTTAAAATAATTAATAATAATTATGAAAGGAGATGTAAGAATAAAATCACTATTTGGAGCAACATTCTTATGGAATTTCTTTTTATTACTTTATTAATAATTTCAACTAAACTCCTGTGTCAATTAATTTCGAAGCAAACAAGTAGATACATATGTTATTAAGTTGTAGTAAAATGTGAATTTATAAATTAATTTTAATTTTAAGATTTAATTTTAAAACTTAGGATGAAAGTTTTGTAATAAATCTACAGTGCTCAGTGTACAGAGAATAAAGCATTCTTCCATATGATATATCGCTCACTCCTTTCAACAACGTCATATATCAAAATTTACAATTTTCAGTTGTGCATGTTTTTGGAATACCCAGAAAATGTACTATATCCCAGCAAAAGCGAGATATTTTAAACTTAAAATTTATCCGCTACAGGAGAGAAAGTGTTGTTTTTGCATTTTGAAGAAAAGGTATTATGTAATTATTTTTTTGAATATACTAAATATTTTTCCAATGGAGAAAAAACATTCAGGTTTTACTTTAAAAAATCTGTTGCACACTTAAAAGTCCAATAAGTGGCTTCATTTTTATTTAGAATACATTTAATCATATTTTTTAACTTTAAAAACGATCTCCTGAAAAATCAAGTTTTTTTTATATATGACGTGTTGAAACGAGTGAGCGATATGTGATGTAACTCTAAAAAAATCTTAGTAAGTATGTAAATATCCGAATGTTTCTGGAACGTGATTTGTGTCATCTAAATAATCATAAAATAAATGATAATGGCCTATTCATAGAGCGCCGTTTTCGTTAAAAGTCACCCCAAGGGCGCTTTACAATTTAAAATTTACGTATTTTATATCAAAATGTAAAGCATTATCTTAGAAAAAGAGATTATCACACACGTCAGATAATTGTAATGCCGAAACGGAGGATTTTCACTCGTCAGTACCAATTTCTATACATTTTTAGACACTATTTATACAGAGTAAGAATAAAGCGATGGTTAGTATAATTACGCCGATGAACAAAATAAGGTAAAATAAACGGTATTTGAAATTACATTATTTTATATAAACTAGCTGTATCCAGTCATGAGTTGATGAGGCTCAGTTTGATAAAAGAAAAAAGAAAAAATGGATATAACATGTTTGTAATATATTTAATTTCATGACGATTATAGAGCAATGAAAATATTAAAAATCTATGAGACAACAATCCAATCGAAAACATTGAAAATGGTAAGAAACAAGTGTCAAAAAAGTTCCTGTCCCCTAATGAAAAATGTAATAAATAAAAACTACATTGGCCCAGCCATTAAAACAAGTTTTGCCCAAAAAAATTTTTCATTCCTCGCTCCAAAAATATTTAATTTGCTGCCCGAAACCATTAAGATTTCCAGGAGTGATCAGGTCTTTAAGAACAGTGTCCGTCGATGGGTACTTAACATTGGAAGGGACAAGGTGGAAAGTGAATTAATTAAAGTCCAGGTGTAATTATCACATTGAAAAACCTTAAAACATAAATTAAATTTGTATTTCCTGTATGTTATGTTTATAATCTAATCATTAAAAATATATATATATATATATATATATATTAAAAATTAAAAAAAAATATATATTAACTTTGTATTACCATGTTAGTATTCCGCTCAACACAGGCCATGCCTAAAGAGCCGTAATACGTATAATAAATGTGTATATGAAATGAATATGTATATTGAATGTATCTATGTATTATGAAAATAAATAAATAAATAAATTTAAAAAAAAATAAAAAATGTATAGTTTTGTCTGTGTCACTGTAACGTTCAACAGATGGCGCTACTATTGATTTTTTAATGATGTATTAAATTTCTTATTCTGTCCTGTCCTCCTGACGACGACTATCATTTGAGAGTAATTGTCCTTATCTTGGGCAGCTCTAAGCAGTGCCGTCGAGGCGCTTTTACTCTGGAATCAGAATTCCCGTTCAATCTCGTATATTCCGGAGTCAAGAGATCTGTCTTCTGGCTATTTTATTATTTTTTGACATCTCATCAAAGATAAAGAAGAATATGGAAGTCTGGGCATTTACGGGGCTGACGACCAATACATTTTTTACGTTGATTCTTTACGTCTTACCAATAGATGTCTCTAGTGAAGTTCTAGTGATTCAAGAACAAGGTTTCTAAATTAGTTCATATGGTATATATAGAACTTCCAAGAATTTTAGTAGTGTGGTTGTTAATAATGGGTAGATTCAGTGAATGTTACACGTGTGTAAAGTGATCACTTAAACCAGCCTATGACGGTCGTCAGCCCTGTAAATGCCCAGACTTCCATATTTTTCTTCATCTTTGATGAGATGTCAAAAAGTAATATGAAAATAACTTCTGTAATTGGAGATAATCCAGATTTTGTGAACAAGTATTTGGACACACTCAAAATGATGTAAATACCCCATTATTTAATCAATATTTTATTTTTATTTTAGAGCTACTGCGATCTACTCGCATGTTACAAAGAAAAACAGTAGATTCGTCTGTGAGATGCTAACGCTAAAGTAAATTACCCATCTCTTTTCGTCCCACATTAAGTATTTTGTTTTCTCTATCGTGTGTTGGTGTTAGCAGCTTGACCGTTAATTCTGCAGTTCGGTTCGGGATGGTTATTAGTTCACGTCTGCGGGACACACTTGAGCCAGCGTAATCTCCTCCGCCGGCTCGAGATGGGGGAAATCCGCACAGAAGCCATCTGTCGGCAAGTTCAATTACAGGATTTCCCAACTTTTCAAATTGAGTCGCAGGATTGGGAACGGCTGAAACAATGCGGGAGGTTCGAACGTTCGAAAAGACTTCAGAAAATACCTTACCGGGAACTGATTAACGAGTAATAAAAGTTGACTTATACTCCCCCAACTATTTGCAAAATTACTTGCTTGTGATACCAATAATGGGTTTTTAAAACAATACAAAACCAATGGTGCCATACTGGACCAAAGGGGTGATAAATTGATCGTTAATTATAATAGAAAAATCACCATTTTCATGATTCAGGTTTTTTGAAAAAAAGTAAAATACATTTGATGGGATATATGTGATGTGTAGGAACTTCAGATTATAATAATAAAAATAATAAATTTGGATAACTTATATAGCGCCATTTTCGTAGAATATTACCTCAAGGACGCTTCACTGTGAATGAATTGGGGAAAATATTATGGTGGAAATGATTTAGCAAACAAATGTTTTTTAGTCTTTTCCTAAAATCATCTCACTCTCACTATTTCTAACCATTGGTGGAAGAGCATTCCACGCCGTCGGTCCCGCAACAGCAAAGGCACGCTCGCCAAATTTAGTGGGTTGATTGCGAGCTGGTAAGATCACTTTGCCCATTGCAGATGTTGTAGCCGATCGAAGAGTGAGAAATCTATCAACCTATTCATCTGGAATACACAGCTTCTTCAGATACTCTGGAGCCATATTGTGTTTTGATTTATACATGAATAGGCAGAGTTTATACTCAACCCTTCCGGGAAAGCGTAACCAGTGGAGTTTTTAAAGTAGTGTGTGATGTGACTGAATTTAGAAATTCCAAAAATCAGTCTCACTGCTGCGTTTAACACTGATTGCAGTCGAGTCATTTTATTGTTTGGTAGACCCGTGTATATATTGTTACAATAATTATGGATGTTCTGAATCTTCTTTCTTCATCTTTAGTTTTCTGTTGTCCACTGCTGAACATGAGCCTCTTCCGTATTAGCAAAGTAAATATATTAAATTCATTCGGCAGTCACATCTATGCTTTTTTAATTTAAATTCAACTTCGTTAATACCACTCTTTCTTCAAATCTATTATGACAGGAGTTTCGACGCATTCCGCTTCATTTTCAAACACGACGTTGGAAAATGATACGAAATGCATCGAAACACATGTTTCAATAGATTTGAACAAAAAGTGGTATTTACCAAGCAAAGTATACGAGAAAAAAAACTTACCCCTAACTTACCCCTCTCCTTATTTTTAGAACGGTTTTTTTTTAAATTTTAAATGGAAGCAAAGCTTCCGAAACAAGTATTAATAGATAAATAAACTCAAGTGGCATAAAAACAAGTGTTTCCTTAATCATTTTAACGTATACAAATATTTTTTTCTTTTATTTAAGAAACCGTATTGTTTCTTTCGAAATGGTGCGAGAAATAAGATACGTGATATTTTTTATCATGTTGCTTGGGAATGAGGATAAAGTTTTTATTTATCATTGAATTAAATAAAATTATAATTTTTATAAAGCATAAAACTTGTAGCACGAGGATTGTTATTGCAAGTAATATTTATTGCGAACAAAGAGCACAAAATAAAACTCATATTTATCTCGATCACAAAGAAGCATTGCCGTGGAGGATCTTGGTGAAATTGAGGGATTTAAGAAACCCCGATCTCATTTTGAATTTAAGAGGGAAAATAATACTTTTTTTGAAATAACAAAGTTAGTCTTTGTATCATCTTAAACAACTTTGTTCCGCGGCAAAACACATTCAGGCTCATTTCAATGCTATTTACTGTAAACCGTTATATCCACATCATGTTTATTCTACCCGAACTTTACCAAGTCCGTATCTATGTAATATTTCTTTGTTCAAAACATGAATACTGTGACAACTTATTAAAAAAAATAAGATGCACTACATTAGTAAATGAATCATGAATTTTCATCTCAACAAAAGATGTCTCTAGTGAAGTTCTAGTGATTCAAAAACAATGTTTCAAAATTGGTTCATATATATAGAACTTACAAGAATTAACTTCCAAGTAGTGTGGTGGTCAAAAATGGGTAGAGTTGGTGAATGTCACACGTGTGTAAAGTGATTACTTAAACCAGCCTATGACGGTCGTCAGCCCCGTAAATGTCCAGACTTCCATATTCTTCTTCATCTTTGATGAGATGTCAAAAAATAACATGAAAATAACTACTGTAATTGGAGATAATCCAGATTTTGTGAACAAGTAATTGAACACATTCAAAATGTTGTTAGTAAATGAACATAAACAAGAATGTTACAATATAATATATTAATTTATATCCAATTATAATATAAATATCTGGTCTTTGTTAAGGTAATCTAGAAAAAATTGAAATAAGTAAAGCAATACATAAAGACTTTTATAAAAAACCAACTAAATTTAACTCCAAATCCGCTCCAAAAATATTCCCACTGTGATTCATTTGTCTTCTTTCTTCTCTATTTTTTTCGTTTAAATGTCAGACCGTAATAATTTTATTTTAATGACTTGAGGACTTAACGGATCAAATGATGATTTCGAAACCAGTGTCACAATATTCATATTTATTAAAGTGGTTTTACACAAAATGAACGATGAATGATAAGGAGTGTGTTTAATGAATATCTAATAAATGTCATTTTATTCCAATAAAATATTTTTCATTAAAAAATTGAGCCTAACAGAACTTTAAGAAGACATTGATTTCTCATGAAAAGGAATTGATTCCGGATTGATGATCATTTATGGTTATATAAATCGTATTAAAATATTGATACTACAATATAAACATTTGAATAAGGGAGAGTATTATGATCATAGATTTAAATATATTGACTAGAATAAAGAAATAAGGTTTGTAGAAGCCGTTGTATGATGTAAACGAGAACTTGTCTTTTATTTATTAAAATCCATAAAAGATCAGAACAATTGAAATGGTGGAAATTTCTGAGAGACAGCAGCTGTTAAGAAGCATGGTATTTTCCATGACAAGTAAAGAGAAGCTGAGAGAAGAATGTAGGTATTTCAAGGTATATAATTTGCTTTTAAATATCGCTTCTACAAGCGTCTTCTGCATCTTTTTGTGTTGTGAATCATCAAATACGTAAGCAATATGTGCTATGGCTCACCGACAATTTTTTTTGGATGATTTCAACGAAATTGTTTCTTATTTAAATAATTTTCTATAAATATTTAAATTGCATTGCAGAATATTATATATCTGTGTGGTCGCTTTTATGAGAAAACGTGGAATGAACTCGGAGAGCAACACAACATAAATAGACTAGCGCTCGAGTTTTCACACTTTGCCGGACATACGAGTTCTGTCATTTACGTTGTTTTAATACCTCTGACGATAAATACACTACTTTTTTTACGACCATTCTCTTTTTAAATTTACACATGCAATATAAATTTACAAATTACACATTAGTGTTTAAATAAACGTCTATGAAAAATTAATGTTTATTGTTTATTTAAAAATTATTAATTCAATAAAAGAGAAATATAAAAAAATGTAAGAAAAAAAAAATTTGTAGGCAACAATCAAGGTTCTTTTTTTACTAAAAAGAACTTGAGTATATTTTTTTATGGGTATTGAAAATATAAATAAATATGTTTATCTTGTGCTTTTGAATCAAAATATCTTATGAGGTTACTTTCACCATTGACCATATTTTTAATTTGTTTAATGTTTCGAAGAGTGCTTCATAGATCACATTAGATGATAAACAGAGGAACAATCGGGTGAACAAAGGGGGTGAGTTATAACCTGACTGTTTCTAAAATAATGGCGTAATTCCTGGTCAACCTAATTCATCCTAATAATTGATGGTATAAATGGTATATTTAACAGCGCGTCAAACCAGTAAGAGGGAACTTTGTAAGTATAAAGTTCGTTTGGAAAGTTTTTGAATCTTCAAAAAATATCAAGGCATACTCGTTTAGTAATATGTAACTTCACGTACCATTTTTTTTCCTCCGAGTGATCAGATTTTGTTAATAGGGGGATACTTATATTTACGTAGCCACGACGGGAACTAACCTATATTTCAAGAAATAAAAGATATTGGGTCTCATTTCTTGTCTGGCCATACAAAGGCCTACATTGTCGTCTGGAATTCAACAAACTACCTAACAAAAGCCATTACAGAGCGCCTTTTTGTGACAGTGTTAAATGTTAACATGTCCTAGCTTCCGTGATCTCGAGTACGTGCTAGCCTCTATGGTCACTGCCAGACAAAAGTTTAAATTAAAACTAGGATTAAGTGTATAACACGTACAATCCAACCTAATTGTAAATTAATTACTCTTTGCTCCGGATGACTAGAATGTGCGAATGGGGAACTACGTGATCAACTGCGACATGAAAAATCTTTTCGAAATTCTTATGCATCGGTGAAATGTGATGTAAAAAATATGAATTTTATAACTGTGTACTTTATAAATTTTTTGAAAATCTTTATCTATTATCAAGTAGTTTTAAAATGATGTCCATTTACGTTAAGTAAGTACCAAAGGATGATCCATTTTTATTCCCATAAGATAATTAAAAAATAATAAATTATCAGTAAACTAATAACACAACTGACCGCATTGAATTATTAGAAGATGAAAGAAGAAGAAAAATTCCACTTTACTTTTTTGTACTCGTATTTATAAATAAATTCGTCATCGAAATATCAATAAACACTTAACAATATTTAGTGCGAAGTGAGAAGTAATGAAGGTAGTTAAATTTTGTAGGGCAGTGTATCGTATCGACCCAATGTGATTTTGATCGTTAAATGCATGAAGGTAACCTAATCAGTCCTGCGCTCCGTGTACCAATCCAGAATGATATTTCACATATATATCAATGATAAAACACATTACTTCGACCCCATTGGGAGTTCAACCCGGGACCTCCATTACGTTAGATAATTACGCTTACCACGACACTACTTAGGCTGACTAACTTATAGTAATTTATTTAGTTCTTACAATTTGCGACAAACGTTTCCGATATTTTCGTATAGTACCTACCTCAAGATGTGTCAACAACAAAACAAAACAGCCTTTTCAAGTTAATTTTAAGCGGTGTAGATTATTTATTTATTAGTTTATATGAACCTCAAAAACTTACATATAGTACTTCAAGAGTTAGAAATAATGTAAATGAATTATTGTTCTTATGTTTATTTTCTAGCTTTAAAATAAAATGCCCCTTTTTTCGAAGAAGGAACATTTTTATGAGCACAATAAAAAAATCGTATTTATTTGTTCAATATATATATTTTAACGATCCTAATAGAGGATTTACAAACTTCCCGACAAAGCTCTTTAATTAGTACGGAAAGCCAGGCGTATTGGTAGAACCTACATTATGTGCTCCATTAAAATATCGTTGGGGAAGTTTGCGCCATCTTTATTAAACAATCAGTATCGAACTAGCTCCCGATAAGTGAACTTAAGTATTTATTTTCGCGTGAAGCTTAAATCCGCCGCATAGCAGCAGCATTCGGTACAATAATAAAGATAATGGTGTACTAGAACAATGGCTGGTCACGGAAATGGAGGCGGAGGGACATTATCGGCTACTGGTCACAAAACTTTAATTACTGAATGAATCTCAGCTCAGCTGTAGCACTTTTGTATGCGAGAACTATGGGACCAACGTCGAACGTTAACGATTGACGGCCTTCGGTGTATAATGCAGTTTGTATAAGTGCTGTTTTGTATTCAGATTAATATAAATTTCATTAGAGGTAGGTACTTTACTGATTTTCATTAGATAACGATACACAATAAATACTATGTTTCTGTGCTTGTTAAATTCATAATTATGTTTTCAGGAGTCTTGCAGCACATAAAATTATTTGGCGGTGCTTCTCTATGACGTCGAAAAACTGACTCTTACTAAAGCTACTACAATAAAGATTGAGCAAATTTAATTGTGGTATTATAAACAAATATCAAAACATCATAACTTATTGAAGTTAGAGAGACTGGAATGAAAAGAAAGCTCCAGTACGCTGGTCATTTATGTGAGGGGAAAATATGGAAGAAGTAATGCTTATTATATTAATAGGTTAAATGGAAGTAAACGCAGCAAAAAAAAAGACGTAAATCCTGGATTGAAAACGTAAGAGAGTGGTTTTGCTGTTGGTTTGTTAAGAGTTGCCATAAAGCAAACATCAAAATGATAATTGCCAACATTCATTATGGAGTGGCATAATAATAAGATATTTTCCTTCTTACAATAAAATTGCAAAAAACACCTTTTTCAATTATGAAATAGTCATAATAAAATTTTAAAAAACAATCATGATGATCATTTCCCATGGAGTCAAGAAAAGATAACCTTTTTGTGCTTAGGGAAAAGGGAACCCCCAACGTTATAATAACTAATTAACTAACTAACCATCAAGCCACTTTCTCACAGGGGTTGATAGAGAGAACTAAATTATTTATTGATTCGGCATTAATTTTGTGAAATGATATGATTCTTTCATTAAAATTAAACACTTGAATTTATGTTTTAATTTGTACCCCAGAAGATGAAAACATCTGTCGTTTTCGAAACTTGTCGTAAATAAAAATAAAACTCATTAAAGTGGTATATTCAAGTGTTTAATTTTAATAAAATGAGATAATTAAACGCCACACCAATCTGTTTTTGGAAACAATATTCGCATCTTCCGCATTAACGAATCTCCTCATACTTTAATTTCTATTATTCGTTATTATCTGCGTCACAAAAAATCGCAAATATTTAATTTTACATCAAATGAATTAGCCAACTTTCTGGAAGAATAATAATCTACTTTATAGCCGTAATTTACTATTATTCACACTAGCTATGTCTCCGAATTCAGTGGCGTGGTGGGGGATGGGGGATGGGGTACGTTTTGGAATTTCCGACACTAACTGACTTACCTGTTTTCTTTTGTTTTCCGGCGCGCAGTTCTCACAATGTGGCATCCGGGTTACTTTCTGCTCCGCTCCTGTCAAATGCGATAAACGCCTTTTGTTTCAAATTAAATGTCGCTTCAACGCTCCAATTCTCTGTAAATGTATTTTTTTCTTCTCACTTTTTCCCTCTGAAATTTGGAAATTCACAAAGCCTAATCGGTTCCGGGTACCACTCGTGTTTTCGCAAATAATACTGGAGGAAATATTCAACCAAGATACTAAGACTGATGTTCAAATCTTCAAGTTAATTGTTAGTTTGTTTAATTATTTATGATTTAATAAATTTTCATTATAAATTGAAAAGCTCGTTGTTATGCACCAATACATGTATCGAAGAAACTGTTGTAAAACGGAATGTACCTACTTGTAAAATAAGTTTTGTTTTTTTAAATATAGTAATTATTTTTTTTTCAGAATTGGTAGGGAACCTGTAAAAAGATAAAAATATGTTCAGTAAAGAAAAATAAGAAAAAAAGACAGGAGGGAAGGAGCGTAGGTAAAAAGAAAGTATGATATATAGAATATTAGCTTTAAGAATGTAAGTTTATTAAAAATTGAAATATTTATATTATAGATGAGGAAAAATATGGAGATCTGGGTATTTGCAGGGCTTACAACCAGTTATTGCCTGTTTTGAATTATCATTTTATTTACGTGTAACATCCACCATTCTACCCATGATTGACAACCAAAGTACTCAAATTTCAAAAGTTCAATGGTTCAATTAACTTTATTTTTTTACGAGTTATATGCTAGTTACTCAACTTACCATAGCTGGCGCCAAGAACTATCATTAATATATCGTTAATTTATTATTTTAATTAATCATAAATATAATAACAAATGTTCATTCTCTCACTTAGTTCTCCCGTACCAAGAGAACATTTAATAAAATTATAGTAATTTTACTAATTAACAGTTTTACAAAATATATGTACAATAAGATAGTTGAGATATCAGAAGAAATAACTCCATGTTGACACATCAGCACAAATAGACATACACAATTATATGAACAAAGATTTAGAAATGTGTGAAAAAAATACGTATATTTAATATTGAAATATGTGTAAGAACATTTCAACGACGACTTTCATTATTGAAAACTTCATAAACATATGAATAAGCTCATTCTTTTTTCAACATTTTTTTTCGTATGTAAGAATTTTTCATTAAAAAAGGAAAATAACAATGAATAAATCCCTTTGCATATGAATGTATTATTAAAACCACTGTAGGTATTCGTATGTAAATTTCAGAATCTACATACATGTGTACGTAAGCATTCATATCACGTAAACGAGCAATGTTTTCCACAAATCTACCAATTTAAATTACATAACATTCGGTTCTGAGTATATTATTTGGATAACCTTATTGTTGGATTCATCGCATGTTTTATCTTATAATCAAGCGAATTTCATAATATTCTCGAATATTTTACTCATTTCTTAAGAAAAACACTCACTTCAGTTATCTTTCGTGAAAGATTCACTGGTTTCATTTATGGATTTTTCTCAGAATTCAGTAAATCGCTTACCTTTAAATGAATTAAGCAAGTGTTAGTTATTATTGTAGAATATATGTTACGGAGATAATTTAAATTTTATTTTTTTGACATGCTTCAAAGGTATTAGGAATAATTTATCTTCTAGAAATGCAAGAACTAATCGGCCATTTTGACGGTGAGTCACTAGTCGGTGACATGTGGATGATTAACTTAGGTAAATAAACCATAGTTTATTCAGAAGCATGAATTTTTTTTTCATATAATAATAATAAAAAAATATCATTGAAATATTTTTTATCTAAATCGTCCCCTCATCGTGGTTCATTTTCTTTTTCATTTAAATAATATTTTTAATCAACGCCTATAATGCGAGAAAATAACCTTTTGCTCATTTGGGTAGATCACGATTTCTTTTCACTTCATAAATATTCACTGCGTCTGAGAAAAACCGCATTTGAAAAGAGTCGAGTAAGCTGATTAGTCGGCTGAAAAGTTCCTTTTAATATGACTGACTAGTGGGTCGAAGGTACTCTTTAGTATCTTCTCCGTATTATTCAATTAAGATGTTAGTTTATAAGTAAATTTGATTTTATTTTGAGTTTTGAAAAGATGCATGGATGTAAAAAAAACCTTGAAATCTGTTTACATTGTAGCATATGACGTACCATTATCTTATATTATCTGCGTTTGGGTACATTTTTAAATTTAATTTCAAAGAAAACATATTTGTTGACTTACTAAATGTTAAAATGTGTCGGGCTGTGGTCCCGCGGTTAGTGTCGCGGACTCTTAAGTCAGAGATATTCGGTTCGAATCGACTCTACCACAATTTGATACCTTTTTCTAATAGTGACCGCTTAGGCTCATAGAAATACTATGAAATGAAATATTTGTGTAAATAATAAAAAGACAAATATTTCTCTTTTTTAAATAAATAAATAAGTGGTGAATTTCGGAATATCATGTTTCATGCTTTTTAATTTAACAACTCATTGAGATATAATAATTCGTAATCACAAACTCTAAAAATAATATCAAAGAACGATGTAAGGTTTTAAAAATAAAAATTGAGATAATGTTTAATCATACGCTTGCCTATGATACGTACGATTGATAAATACGAATATGAATATTGGCACTGCCAAATTTGTAATATGCAAAATGTTTACGAAAATATTAAGAAGTATGTTGCGGTAGGGGAAAGATACTTATAAGATAATATAATCATTCCTGAATTGAATTTTTTTTAAGTATATTTATGTAAAAGCGACTAGTTTTGAGAACTAAATACTGATGTAACCGATGAAACAGAAAATTCACTTAATGATTAGAACATTTGAAGTTCTCGAAAGCAGTCATGTTTACATTGATAAATTCAAAAAGTAGTCTTATATCAGTGTTTCTTTTTTATTAACGACGTTTTGAGTGTGCAAATAATTGTTTACAGATCTAGATTATTTGTTTCTCGTGAAGAAAAAATACAAATGTATCGAGATAATTCAATATATCTAGAAGTTTCAAGAATTGAATTATTGTGGATGTTGATCATGGTTAGAATTGGTGAATGTTACACGTGTTTAAAGTGATCACTTTAACCAGCCTATGACGTTCATTAGCCTTGTAAATGCCCAGACTTCCATATCCTTCTTCACCTATGTTGAGATGTAATTTTTTTTTATATTTACAACATCATGTCATTTCACAAAATAAATTTTGAATCAATTAATGAAATGATAATACTTGATTACAATTAAAGGATGTGACATTACCAAGGGACGCAAATCGATCATATTGTTTAGTATTCAATTAAAAAGAATTGGATTAAAAATACAGTTTATAACCATGCTCTATTCATAGAGATTAAATTCCAATTACGCTCTAAATCACGTATCTACAGAAAACGTACATTAACCTCACAATCAAGGAATGTAACGGAATACAATTTCCTTTATTGCAAATTCGAATGGGAGTAGTATCTAATCCAAAACAAAAGTTGAAAAGATACGATTATCCGGGGCCTGCAGTTGGCAGACAATAGCGAATTAGCAAAAAGGGTCACATAGACTCCCGTTTGGCTTGTGTCAAGTAGAAAAAAACAAATTCGAACGCCTGGTATTGTTTCCGCAGGACAAAGAATAGAATGGGAAAAATATTCCACAACTGTTAGAGAATATTACTTTACATTATAAGGGAATGCCGAAATGAGTTGAAACGATTAGAGCGACAAAAGTCAATTATTTCATATTTGAAATATTAAATTTAAACACTGATTTTAAGGGTTGTTGTAACTAAATTGTAAATTTTTATTTTTAATACACTTGTTAATAAAATAATAAAACTCGTGACAATTGTTTCGTTTTGTTATGGCATTATCAAACGGCTGTCGTAAGACCGTTTTACGAGTCATAAATTTCAATTTTTAAAAAGTGTTTTCATAATAAAAATTAACAACTTAATAGACCATAAAAATTACAGTTTGATTTTAAAAATTTGAATTGCAATAATGGAGCACTACAAATAAAATGCCAAAACCATAAATTAATAAAAATAATTATAGTTTAAAAAAAATATAACTTTGCATTAATAATGCAATGAGATTTGAAGAAAAAATATGTATCTGAACTGAAAAATAATCAAAAAGATTTAAAAATTTTAATCGCATAAAATAAAAGAGTATACTTTTAAGTTTTATAGAATTTTTGGTTTTTAATATTTAAATAAAAATACACGTATACAAGGGTTTTAGAAGCAAGTATTTGATTATCCACGAAAATCAAACAATGATGTCCAAATAAACACGAAATAATAAGCTACATCTTAAAATAGCAAACGTCGCTAGACGGGTTTTCAAGTAAAAGCAGAGTCGAAATTTCAAAAACTTTGAAAACAATACATGTTAAAAATTTTAGAGAAAATTTTTATTTTGTACCGAAAATTGGAAATTCAGTAAATAATCTCTCTCGATGATGACCGATTTACTTACTTATTGAAAGTAGATAAGTGGTAATTAAGAAATTCTTAAATATTTTTAAAATAAACTATTAGTTTTAAATAGAATAATATTCTAAAGACAAAAATCCTTTTTACTCCATACATAAAATAAATATTTTAAAAAGAGAATAAAAATAATAATTTCGGTAATTTGTATAGCACCAAAAAACTAACTAACTAACCATCACGCCGCTTCCCCGCAGGGGTAGGCAGAGAGAATCGAACGCCACACCACTCTGTCTTTGCAAACATTCTTTGCCTCTTCTACATTCATGCATCTCCTCACCATCATATACCATTGTATAGCACCATTTTCGTAAAATACTACCTCAAGGGTACTTTTAAAGGCTGTTAATATTTTTGTTACTAATATTTGTCCGCCTCCATAGTGTAATGGTCAGCACGCTCGGCTACCGTTCTCAAGGTCCCGGGTTCGATTCCCAGGGGGGGTCAAATAAATATAAGTGTTTTTTTCACTCTTATATTTATTCAATATTACCCTGGACTGGTACCTGAAGCGGAGGGCTGATCACCTTTTCTTCATGTGTTAACGATCAAGATAACACTGCGTTTATATGATGCAGTACCCTATGCACCATTGGGGTGCGGATAAGGGTTTTAAAAAAAAAAATTGTTCAATACTTTTCTTTCACAGTAAGTATTTCTCTAGAAGATAAAAATATTTCAATTAAATTCTTTTTTCAGTAAAGTCAGAGTAGCAACATTAACTACGGGACTATAACTAGACATAAACATAATTTTAATTAATCGTAAAAACTGTTTATTTTCTCAATTTATTATCGATTTAAACTGAAAAATAAAATGAATGTTGGTTAAAAATTTATATTTGTCAGTACTCAGTGCCAGGTTAGCAGGAAAATTACAACATGATAATTTATCCTTTTGGAAGTTAATGCAATAGAATAAAATTGTATTTTCAATCCATTGTAAATGGCATCATCCCCAATCGCAGAACGTTACTGATAAAACAAAAAATATTTTGCGAAGTTTTATTATATTTTTAGCATAAGTAAAGTGGTATTGAAATATCACCATTTAAAAGCATATTATAATCTGAATGATGTAGTTATACCCGTAATGAATTAATAAGCATCACCGTTTTATGAGAAACTTAAATTTAATATGTTTTATTGATAGTGTTACGAAACATTGGCTTCAAACATACCAAATACTCCGTAACCAAATTATCTGACTCGTTGTGTCGTACGGGCGCAATATGGAATAACAGTTAGTAATTAGAGATGATCTAAAATTAAGGGACCAACACAAGCTGTTACCCCGGGGAGATTCCTTGTCGATGACTAAACAGAATTAAATTAGGTACGCCTGCTATGCGGGAAGGCGAGGAAATACGTTTAGGTATATTGCTCCTCATTTAAATGTAAAATTTGTAAAAGAGAAATGAATTTCGTTTCTGATGACGTAGAAAACCAACAATAAGTACTTTTTTCTTTTGTTTTAATTCGAGTGACAGACGTTTTCAATTAACCATTTCTCATTGAAATTAATTATTTCGCTGAAGCGTTGTAAAATTAAACGATATTTGTTTTACAAAAAAAGAAAATTTAAAAAATCACTATAGTTATCATTCAAATTTATAATATTTTTGATGGATGGGTTTACTTTTGAAAATAGAAAACATTACCAATAGATTTACGAAATTTTAAGTGCGTTCAAATTATTGTTCACAAATCTGGATTATCTCCAATTATGAGTTTATGGAAGTCTGGGCATGTACAAAGCTTACGACCGTCATAGGCTTGGTTAAGTGATCACTTTACACACGTGTTACATTCATCAATTTTACCCAAGATTGACCATTACATTAAACATTTTTTTCAGAACAAAATTAATATTTTAATTAAACCCAGACTTTAAATAATTCAAACCAGTAACAATAGATTCAAATCACTTTGATTTCGTAGTTTAGTGATTTGGATAATTAGTGACAATGCATGAGATTTCAAAATTGATTCCTAATAGGAACAATGCGAAAAAAAAATCTACATTTATTAATATTTACTTGTTTATCGACATTCTTTACATACGTGAAGTTTTGTTTGAATTTTAAAAGTGCATGGTTTAAATAAACAATATTATTTATTTATTTGACATTAACTTTGTGGAATGACATGTTGATTATTACAAATGAAACACTTGTTTTATACCACTTATTGAGAGTTATTTCATTTACATGACTTATTTATAATAAAATACGGTGGTTTTCATCGACATTGTGATCAAGTTTTTCTTACCAACTCAATGAAATGACTATAATTTTCTAAACTAGCCCTAAAAAATTACATAAAACTCAATAAGTGGTATAAAACAAGTGTTTTATTTTTAATAATGAAGTAAATAATGGAAATAATTACTCCAAAACAAAAATCATACTTTATCCATGACAAGAAGCGTATAAACTATAAGCCACAAGGATATTCCATCTTATGCAGGTGTTTGCAAAGCTTACAATCCTTTGAACAGAATCTCCACTTCTCTAACATCTAACTAGCGTTGTAAGATTAAATTTTGTGCTTTCCAAAAGACTTATTTCTATTCTCCTGAGGTTATCACAAACACGTTTCAGCAAATGGAGTACCCGTGTGTAGAGAGAGAGGGATAGAGATGGAGAAGAGAGCAGAAGATAAGAAACAGTGGTTTTGCACACACTCTGGATTCTAGGTTCCAACGAAGGAGCACAAATCAAAAGCTTGTGGAGATTTACTATAGTAAAATGCGCATATATTTTTTTACTAATTTACTCCAAACAGGCATTTCACAAAAGGGTTAACAAATAAATTTAATAATGACGTAACTTTTAATTTACAATTTTTTTAGGTGTATCGCAAATCAGGAATCTCTATTTAGGAATTAAATTGATATCATCATAAAGATTAAGAATATGGAAGTATCGGTATTTACAGAGCTCATGACATATCATAGGCTGGTAAGGTGATAACATAACCACCATTCACCATATGAAAGACAACCAAACTACTAAAATTTTGGTCATACAAGCCATATATGATCACATGCCGTTCCTTGGTTGAGTTTACAACAAGTATCTATGTTTGGATTTAGAAAGCTTATTTTAGCAAAGACCATTACACTATGTAAAGTGATCACTTAACCGGGGTATGACAGGTCATAAACCCTGTAAACATTTATAATTTAAAATTCTTTTTCATCTTTGTAGAGATGTCAAAAATATATTTTCATTATCTGAATAAAACGCGTTTAGTGTTCAAAACTGGTATAACTACAAAAGCTCATAATTGCAGTGATGCATATCTTCCGGATCGTGATTAATAAATGCTGATAAAGTTAGACTTTCTAAAGAAATTTTAAAAATATTTATAAAATGAGATCGTATATTAACTATAATAATGTGTATATTATATATATATATATATATATATATATATATATATATATATATATATATATATATATATATATATATATATATAAATTTATATATATATATAAATATATATATATATATATATATATATATATATATATATATATATATATATATATATATATATATATATATAATATATATATATATATATATTATTTTTTGACATCTCATCAAAGATGAAGAAGAATATGGAAGTCTGGGCATTTACGGGGCTTACGACCGTCATAGGTTGGTTTAAGTGATCACTTTACACACGTGTAACATTCACCAATTCTACCCATTATTGACAACCACACTACTCAAATTCTTGGAAGTTCTATATATATGAACCAATTTAGAAACCTTGTTCATGAATCACTAGAACTTCACTAGAGACATCTAAGCTTCTTTACATCTCACCTATAGATGTCTCTAGTGAAGTTCTAGTGATTCATGAACAAGGTTTCTAAATTGGTTCATATATATAGAACTTCCAAGAATTTGAGTAGTGTGGTTGTCAATAATGGGTAGAATTGGTGAATGTTACACGTGTGTAAAGTGATCACTTAAACCAGCCTATGACGGTCGTCAGCCCCGTAAATGCCCAGACTTCCATATTCTTCTTCATCTTTGATGAGATGTCAAAAAATAATATGAATACAATCTTGTTTTTGTAACATGTGAAATACGTTTACGTATATGAAAATGTAAATGTTCGTTTTTTTTAAAATATATAAAGTCCTAAATTTATTCATCGATTGATTGAAACAACGATGTACATAAATACGTTTGAGTTTTTATGTACCAGTGACGAGTAAAAATATGTTTCATTGAAGAAAAGTTATTTTGACCGCAATGACAGCGCCATCCGTTGAACGTGACAGAAAAAATATACTTTGCTTATGGCGGCTAAAGCTGGTACACTAGTCAATTATAGTATACCCAAATCATTAAGAAATTTTGAAAAAAAAACGATAATTTTTTTTCTTTTTAATTTTAATAGACTGAGCCACAGCAACGCATGCTCAGATACAGCAAGTATCAAATAAATAAATAAAGTGAAAAAAAAATCCTAGGTACGAATTGTAAGCGATTTCCTGTCATGTAATATTTATGATTCATTTGTATTCCTTGCCCAAAATATCTGGGTTGTCATTGCAGTCTACAGCGTCTTGGAGTAGTGCGAACGGAGCATGGCATAGTAACCGGGAAAATGTTTTAGTAATGTGGAATTGTGAGGAATGTACCCAAATTGGGAAAATGTGAGGAAAAGTCAGGATTCACTGCAAGCTTAACGTAATCCATTATATTTAGAATTCAGAGGAAAAGGTTGATAACTTTTTCTCAATGATTGTTAAAAATAATTTCGTTAATCTTGATAAAAACAATTGTCCAATATATCTAAATTTCGAATACATTAATATCACGACATATACTTTATTTGTTAATATACCTACCTATTTACCGAATGTCTTTCTTTAAACCCTCATCCGCACTCCAATGGTGTATAGGGCACTGCATCATATAAACGTAGTGTTATTTTGATAACACACGAAGGAAAGGTAATAAGCCTTCCGCCTCAGGTACCAGTCCAGGGTAATATTGAATAAATATTAGAGAGAAAAAATCACTTATATTTCTTTGAACCCCCCCTGGGAATCGAACCCAGGACCTCCAGAACGGTAGCCGAGCGTGCTGACCGTTACACTACTTCCTTCTTCATGTCTTTACTTTATTAAATAATAATAGGTAAAAGTTACTCATATCAAACAAAATCAGCTGATAAAAAAGAAATTATGTATCCTTATGTTTGTGTTTTTTTATTCATAAATGTTAATTAATTCATGTGTATTATGTATGACATGAAACTGTTTATAAATATAAAAGGCGCTCGAGTCGTTCAAATAAAATACAAAATCTTTTTTTTTTCATTATCTTCATTATAAAATTAAATTATACTTTACGTATGTAGACGTGTAGTTTAAATTAATTTTTATGTGAAATCTAGAAAACAAATCTTTATACGTAAATAAAATAAAAGCAGAAAATTCTTCGTGAAAATCTGAAAATAGTATCCCGAAAATAAAGTCCCTTCGAAAAAGGTGGTATCGGACTTGTTTATTTGAATCCATAATTTTATTTGTAAATCTTTGTGGAAAATGCCGCGTCTCAGCAAGAATTCCAATTGAAATTTTGTCGTCCGAGAAATGTTTACCAACTGAAGATGGAGCAAAGATTTCAGGGGCTGAAGAGTTCCATCCCGAGTTTTCCATTCACGTCGAAATTGCCAATAGTTTCAATTTCTACATTTATTAAAACCACGCGCCATCTTGCTAAAACGCCGCAGTAGAAGAAAATTTAATTCAATTCCGCACTGAAATATGCTAACGGAGCGAAAAAGGTCCGGTGATAATAATATTTATATATTATATCGCGTTCTTTTTGTTTCCTTCTGCTTATTATTTCTTAAATTTCATTAAAACAGTTTCTTTTAAATATGTTTTACATCTGTTTGTATAATAAAAAAATGAAAACGAAAAATTTTACTTTTGCTATAAGAAGAATTGTATTTTTTTAATTTCCTGGATAATGTAAAAGAATTTTATGATACCGTTGAATTTTTAAGGATGATTTTTAAATTCAAACCAAATTATAATTTGAGATTTATTATTTGAATAACCCTTAAAAATATAAACGGATTTTAAATGCGTAAACTAATAATTTCTTCATTTTTGATTTATGTTTTACTTAGTAAATACCACTATTTCTTAAAATCTACTGTGACACGCGTTTCGATGCATTCCGCATCATTTTCAAATACGGTGTTTGAAAATGATGCGGAATGCACGTGTCACAGTAGGTTTTAAGAAATAGTGGTATTTACTAAGTAAAACTTTAATTAATAATGGATAGATTTTACAACAAATTGTTAATGAAATTTGCAATTTAAACTTGCTTAACATACTCATAAGTATAATTTTTGTAAGCAATAATGGCAACATTTTTAAATTACGTCTTTTTCTTTTTCTCTGCTTGTACCATTTCAGGGTGATGTCAAATAAATATGAGAGTTAAAACAATCCACATTTATTTTGACTCCCCTTGGTTTCGAACCCAGGACCTCTAGCATGGACCTCTATTTACTTTATGATGTTTACTATTTGGTTAATTATTCCTTTATTTTTTACAGTGACAAACGATGAAAAAGTTTTTTTTTGAGAAGTCCAAAATACACAATTGAACCAATAATTATCTCCTATTTATACTAGGACAATATGAATTTGAGGAGGTCTGCCCGTTATTCCAATTGGAAATATATGTCTGAATTATTCATGAGACAGTCACGATGGCAGGTTATCCCCCCCACTTCACTCTCTCCTCCTTATAGGGTTGGGGTTGATATTTAATGCCTCACTTGAGAGGTCTTAGCCTTTCACCGCCCTCAGGACCTCCCATACCTCGAGGAAGTGCAAATGCAAATTGCAAGCAACTGTGCGCGATTTGAAATATTGATATTACTTTAATTTGTAAGCTATTACCAGTTTATTGAATAAACAACTATTAACTTAAATTTTTGTTCAATATAAAATGTACTGCAAAGAATAAAAAAAACAGTTATTTCCGTACATTTTCTTCCCTTTCTAACCATTATCAGCACCAAATAGTATATAAAGCACCATATTGTACTGATGCGTTCTCATCTTGATCGTTATTTACATGAAGGCAAGGTGATGTCTCCTGCGCTTCAGGAACCAGTCCAGGGTAATATTTATTAAATATTTATTTTCTAAACACGCTTAGCATTACACCACGCAGGCTAAAAAACTTTAATGTACTTTTTCAGTCGCCATAAAACTTTGTAAGCGTAAAATAAAATTAAAAAAAAACTAAAGATACAATAAAAGAAGGTAATGAAATATTAATTCACCAGAAAATCATACAAGCTTTTTACACTTCATTTTGTATCCATCAGCATGGCTGTACAAAAATACTATATAATTGATACCAAACCATTTAAATTTCAATACAAAAATCATAAATTAATTTGATTAAATAAGAACTAAGAAATTTAATGGCATTTATTGTGAAATGGAGAAAAATATTTTGTTTTAATTGAAATACTTACGATTTTCGTGAAATTTATTCATAAAAATCATAAGGACTTTGGAAAAATAAAGCATGTTAAAGCCCGAAATTTGATAAAACCCGTATTTTGTAGACGGGTGAGTGGAAACCAATTTAAATAATGAATAAATCTACATGATGTCCTCCATAATAAAATAATTTGTAATTCAATTTCTCCAATGCGTGTTGTTATTTCAATTATTTATTCATGGCTTTCGTAAGTACGACGAACATAATATTAAGATATTTATAAGAGGTAAACTGAGGGAAATATAACAACCTAAAAATGGAATTTATTCAGATACAATCGTTAATGGATGAATTTTACTTTTTTCTCATGTTACAAAAGGTTAATCAATTGCTGATAATTAATTAAACACATCGAAAATATCCTGATTTTTAAGTGAAAAAATATATATTTTAATTTTTGAATTACAATGTATGCAAATAATAATTTTACAACGAAGTTATAATTAATGTATAATGATGTTTTCTCTTTGCATACATATACTTACATGTGTATAAGGCATTTTCTTGTTACGAGTCATAAACTGGCTGTATACGAAAACACAAGAATTAAAAATTACTTATTTATAGACCTTTTAAAAGCGAAAACTTCTTGAATTATGCAGACAAAAATGAATATGAAAATCTTGATTGTAATAATTATTTATTCATACGCACAGAATATATCAATCTTAAAATAAACTAATGAATGTAGTAAATAAATATGTTAACGTTTCATGTTCAGATAAAGCAAGAATTTGATAAAAAAATCCTTAAATAAAAAAGCTTTACTGCTTTTTTATAATACTCTGCCGACTAAGTTTGGTTCATGGTGGTGGAGAACATTAAGAAAATGAGATCACTTGAAATCGCTGACAATAATTGTACTAAACCAAGCAAAGCCCTTACCCCGAAGGGATTTTTATTTTTAAGATTGTAGAAAAGCTTAACCGAGATATATTTTTTTTTTAAATGGGAACGTCGTAAGAAATTTCACTCAAATTATTTTTAGTTAAAAATATCACCTTAAACTTTTAAATGTATCTTTATATTTATTTGAAGACAAGATTTGATGTTTCCTGTGCATATTTTTTATGGAAAAAAATTAACGTCAAAGGGTTGAATTTGTATCAATCAAATTTAAAAAAATATTACAATGATTATATGTTGATATAGAAATTCAGTAAGTCAAGGGTAAATTATTTTACATTTTCAAAAAAAAGTTTAATAAACAGTTCAATACGATTAACAGGTAAATCTTAGCGGATTTGCGTAAAAATAGAAATCAAGATGCGAAAGAGTGGGGTTCAAATCTTGAATTTTAGAACTCACATATTGACCAGGGACAAAAACCCGACACAAATTCATCACACAATTTATTAGTAGTTATCTTACTAACACAACAACAAAAAATTACTCACAAGTTATCATGCCTTGTCTTTTAAAACACGCCACATTAATTTGATAATGTATCGCGAGCGAATAATTGTTTTAATTAGTCATGGGACTTGAGTAAAAAAGAAATAAACTAAAAACTTAAACCATAATTGCTTTCACAATTGCTACCCAAAAGTTTTAAATTTTATGACTGCTAATCATCGTGATATTAATTCTTTGGAATTTCATATAAAAAATTGTTTACTCGTTGAATGAAATTTAAAAATTCCGAAATTATTTTTTTTATATTCTTTACATTTAAAAAAATACACATTGTAAATTAAATTGTTCAATTGAATATATTTTTTTCATTTCGTTTAAAAACTTATATTTCCACACACTACATAAAATCATGTGTAGGTAAATTATTATCTTCTTAATACTGTTGATTTTATTAATAATAAACAAATCCGTTTGCGTTATGATATTTTCATTCGATCCGTTTATATAATAAAAAAAACATGGATCATAAAAAGCATCTTACATCTCATATATATTTAAACAAGTATTAAACAGATAATATCATAATTATTAGAAGTATCATTTATTGATTTTGTATTGACTTGTCGGAATAATACGATGACTTTAATGTTAAAATAAAACTGCATTTCTCAAAACTAGGTGTGTTAGCATTAAATAACTTAAAAATGCTCTTGTACAATTGTTTTATGTTTAAATTTTATTTACAAGTCGTATTTTTGGGCTGGAAAGTTAATGGAAAATGATTGTAGCCACGGTGACCACCCTCCATCTGTTTTTCATTTAGCAAAAATATAAATGTAGGATCTTTTAATATGATTCGTAACATAAATACAAAAAAGAGTTTCTTTATTATTAGTACTTAAAGTTCTTTATACAAAGACTATCGAGATATCACCTCTGAATTGCTAAATTGCTCCTAAATGGTGCAATCAAGTTATCTTTGCTAAAACGAGTACACTTTATGTACGTACGTGCTTATTTTTTGGCAAAGCGGTCGTAAATAATCCTCGCTACCGTCGACCAAATGAGCGGACTCGGGGAATGAACCTTGGAATTTATCGCAGCCTAGAGGTCACTTTATAAATCTGCGAGAAGACTGCCGCAACAAGAGGGAGGAGTAATAGATTTATTCTTCCTCGGGTCAAAGTGTTACGCACGGTATTGAGCATGCATAATAAACTCGATAATTTCAATACTACTTACGTGTAGGCAGGCATAATATCACGACTGCCTACTTGGTAGTTTTCCTAGAATTAATTCAGAGCCTACCCTTGAGATAAATAACATCTGTTATGACATATATGAAAATTCATGAGATCATAAGAAATTAAAATTTAAAGGCTAAAGTTTAATCAAATAGCTGAAACTCTGGATTCATTTGTCATATTATTTACTACAACAAAATACAAAACGAAAGTATTTCAAATGTAAGAAATTAGTCACACTCATATGTTATCCTCAAGAAAATCGTAAATATTAGCTGCATACTTTTTACATTAGTACGTATACCCAAGGTATCGCTTTTATTTTTTCGTCTCCTATACTACCACCTACTAGTCGTCTTCTTTTACCTTTCCTTTATATCAGTAATTTATTTCACTGTGATCTCTTTCACATACTCGTTCGTCATTTGCATTCCAACAGACATATTTCACTCATGTATCCAATAATATATGTAATTGCACCGAATTAACACCACATCGATCCAATGAAGTGTCTTATGAACCTTTCGGGAGCGGATTAGCGTTAGAATAAGTTTGGTTAGGAAAGGAGAACAATATTTAAAAACATTCCATGTATTTTTTGAACGATTTTTTTATGCCGTTTAATTTGTAAAAGAAATTATTTTTCTTTTTAATTATGTTACAAGATTTTTTGTTTTCGCAAAAATTATTTGTGTTGAATAAAAAACAATAAGTTCTTTTCACAAAAAATCTAATTAAATGTGTGATATAAGTCAAGAAAGTAAATATATCAATTCCGTATGAAATATGTTAGTGACTTAAGTCTTCAAAATAAATTCTCTTTTATCTTGTACTTTTATATGAATCCTTCTCGCGGAATATTCCGAGCGTATATATTTTTTTGTATTGGTTTATCCTGATGTGCGTAGTCGTAATGCGAGATTATTTCTTCATTGTTGACTACGTTTCCTGCCGATATTGTGTTTGTTTTCTCCTTTGAGTCTTTCATATTTCATGCGTTCAAGTGTCTATATTTACGTCGATTTCATACGATAATAAAAATGTCAACATCACTTCTCGATCCTCTATAGCCCCATAGTGTAGAAAAGGCAAAGATTCGTTTATATGTATGTATCGGCAACTTTTGCCTGTTGTTTGGCATTATGTAAGAAAGGAATGGGATTCTGCCAAAGTAATTTATCTGGGAAACCGGAAATTTCTACACGAATAACGTGAATTGATATCTATCGTTATTGTATTTTTATTTTCCGGATTTTTTTTTTTGAATAATATCATATTTACCATCCACAATTTTAATTTCGTTGTATTTAAAAACACACAAATATAAATTTATAATAGATATCTTAGAAGGAACAAGTTATTATTTTTTTAAATAGAATAAAATGCAAGTAGCTATAAAATATCATGTTAATAAGTGTATTGATACTTATTCGTTCATTTATTTAACACCGAAAACTAATTCCTATGATAACGAAAATAATTTAAAGACACAGTACAATATAGTAACAAAAGAATGAACAAATAAAGAAATATAAGTGGTAAATAAAAACATTATAAGATTCTTATGGACAAAAAAATTATTAGATGTCAAACAGAGAAAGTATAGTAAGCAATAGTAAGAAACGTAACGTAACGTTAAGTAAACGTAAACATGCTTGAGAATTGAGAAAACAGTTAAGATTAAAACTGGCATGTAAACGAAAGGATACATGCATACATGCATACAATATACAAACGTGAAAATATAACATTACATATATCGAAAAAAAGTATTGCTTCCAAAAATTAAGTGGTGTGGAAATTCATTATTGGAGAGAATGACAAACGTTATAAAAGTGTCCATAAGAATCACTTAAACCAGCTCATGACAGATCGTTAGTCCCAGATTAACATATTCTCTTTTCATAAAAAGTTACTTCATCGTTGCTGTAACCTCTATAAAATATCTTCACAATATTTTCACGGAGTTGAATGTAGGAGAGCATAAATATTCAATTTAAAGTTAATTAGTAGTCCAAATAAAATCACAAAAATAATAAAATTAAAATAAAGTCCAAAGAAAGAGCGCGTCATTTATTGCAAAAGATCCCTTGGGGCATGTTTTTTTATTTTCCCCCATCAATATGTTTATAGTTTTAATGTAGATATACTTTACCATATTTGAGTCACAAGAAATTTTTGAACTAAAAAAACCGTTGAATTTTCATTTAACTAAAAAAAATATACACCTACATATGTATATAACATCAATGATTAAAATGTGGTAGATAATAATAAATAACTAAATAATCTTAATGTATATGTATATACATATGTGTTTGTTCTAAAATTGTAGTACACTACATTGTTTATGCCTTCGTATATACACAGGTCAAATATATAAATTGTTTATACCATTCAAAGTAATTGTATTTGACTGATGTGCTTGAGAACACATCACAATAGTAAAATACAACAAGATAAATAAAACGTAGAATTCAAAATGTTGACTCTATAATTGTTTTAACCCTCACTGAAATGTAAGACAGTATTTTAAAATATTGATTTTCAAGTAAGAAAGAAAAACAGTGATTTGAATATTAAAAGACTAACTTTAGTAAAATGAAAAGGAGAATTTGTAAAAATATTATTAATTAATTCAGTATTCAATTATTGGTTGAAAATTCATTGGGAATTAATGTTCAAAGGCATTTTGGATAATTTCTAAAAAAAACTCACAATGCAGCCATAAAGCCGTCATTATTTTCCATTAAGTTCAACGTGCAATAAAAGTGTCATCATATAGTCTGTGTGCAGTATTGTTCGGACATAAAGAGAGAGTTAAGTAAAAGGGAAAAGTTCAAAGGCGTGTTCCTACACAATGTACGAGTTGGAGGTGAGATAGGGCGACAGATGAATGCGGTTTTAAGTATTGAACAAGAGTCACGTACTATAATGTTTGAAATACTACCTGTTCTGCTGAAGCTTTTAATTCCAATCCCTCGTCGAATCTAGGCAGAGCTTTACAAGTATAATGACCGAGAGTAGAATATCGTGAAAATCAATACAAAAATACGAGATAACACATATTTGTGTTCAGAAAATACATATACATATTAAATTTAAAAGGTTTTGTTATTTTACTTAAGAGAAATGAGAGTATGAAGAGGTATGTGTTCCAAAATGTTGAGTATTAATCATCGTTTGTTAAACAGGGGGGTTATGGCCGCATGAATTCTCAAAGGATTCGTAACAAAATCTCATATCGGGGGCTGCAAACAAATTCAAGTAGACCTAGCAAATATATATATATATATATATATATATATATATATATATATATATATATATATATATATATATATATATATATATATATATATATATATATATATATATATATATATATATATATATATATATATATATATATATATATATATATATATATATATATATATATATATATATATATATATATATATGACTTCTGTAAAGGAACTCAGTTTAAAGTCAATAACTACTTTATTACGAAGTGAAAGACAGGAGGAACTCGGTTACTAATACTTACCTATGTCAATTGGAGACTGTTAATGCGTTTATATTTCATTATAGTTTAAAATAAAAATATATCCCATCATATTAATAGATCGACATACGTTATTGCGTTACTACCGCAACCTTTTTATATTATCGTAGCACAAAAATATATTTCTAAAATTTAGAATGGTCTAATGTAACACACGTCATATGCATAATACACAAAAAATAACAAAAACAACAAAATTCTCGAAACCTTGTTTCTATATAACCCCTAACAACCTCTTGTTCCAGTACAAATTTCACTACCGTTAAGTATAATTTCTATTTGTTGCCCTAGTTGTTATTATCTTAAGAAAAAAACTAAAGACGTTATGCGTCACATCAAAGTAAAAGAGAAAAGTCACACCAAATAACTATTACAATATTTAACACTTGGACACCGTTATACCAACAAAAAAAATCCCCAGTGTATAACAATACACTTTTCTATGTCTTATTCCTACCCTGACATCATTATTGTTGAGTGTGTATTGCTATAGGAAAAGGCTCAGTTTTCGTTTCGAAAAATAATAAGTTCTACTTTGAGACCAAGTGTTAATTTTATTATTTGATGGATTGAATGAAAAGGTTTACCAAACAATTATCAGACGTGCATTTCTCTATGGCTCTAAATGATGGAGCGTGTAGACCTACTCTAGGCAACTATAATTTGCTGAAATGCGAATGCTTAGATGGTCTCAACAAGAGTGTCACTTAAAAATAAACTCTGCTACAAAACAGTAAGATAAAATAAAAAGTTGAGGCATTCATAGAAGCCTAGGTGTAGCTGACATCAATAGTAAAATAGAGGAAAGGCAAATGAGATAGTATGAGCACATAAGACGCAAAGAACCTGGTCAAATAGTGAACCAAGAAGTTATCGTGGATCTTCCTCGGATAGCATCTTGAACCAAACCAAAGAAAACCAAAGAACTCATAAATGCTGCAGAGAGAAAACATGATTCAAAGGTGTTTCTTAGATGACGTTTCCCAAGATATAAGGACCTACAACCTGAGGACAAGGAGAGCTGATCCCAATAATATACAAAGACGATAAATTGGGATTAAGCCAGGAAGAAGAAGGTAGATTGAACAAAAAAAAAATTAATCATAATATATGAAGTACCTACACCCTGAATTGTGCAACCTACTTATACAAGATACGTATATATAACAGAGCTTACTTCTAATGGGTGCAATAAATTATTCCGTTTTGATAATAGAATTTCCTTGGTTCTCTGGTGAATATAATATATTATCCATTTAATCTCAAACGCCCCTATGTTCTTGTCTTTCTAAATACACCAATAAATTATTAATGAGTTCAGGCCACATTGTCATGTATCATCATCAAACATTATCTTAACTCAATTAAAACTTAAAAAATGTACTTTAGCACAAGAATAAGTGGAAATAATAATATATATAAATTGAAGATTCTGGATGTACTCGTATTGCAAAAAAAGAATAGACATTTTTTGTTTTTTTTTTGTTCCACGACCGCAAGGCTAATCATATTATAATGTTCAAATTGATAATAAAGATAACGCAGCGTCAATCTAAAACAGTCCCCAATCACCATCGGATGGGGATATGGATCATAAAATGTAATGATTCATTTAATATATTTTTTATTTATTTAAGTATATAACATCCGTAAAAAGGACTTTTTTTATAATACGTTTCGGTAATATTCTACTACAAATTTGCTGTTGGTTTTTTGTCGGTGATGACATATTTACAAAACAAAAATGTGAACTAAACATGAAATGTGTAATAGAAAAATAAAAAAATAAGTACTCATATTTTTTATAAAAAAAACTCACTCTTGTTCAAATACATGTGTTTATAACAGGTTCCAAAATGTGTAAGTATATTTGTTTTTACTTTATCAAAGTACGAGTAGCTTTGATGAAAGTTAAACACTCGCTGGAAACAGGATTTTTAGGCTGTATTGTTAAATAATTCATTGAAAAATAATATTTTTCAAAAATGAGAACAAGGTTACAATGTTTAAACACCGTATCATGAATTTGAAAATATATATATTTATTTTGGAATAACCCGCAAAGCCTCTACGTTAAGAGGATTGTCCGCAGGTAGGAAAGTAAGTATAGGGAAGGTAAGTGTAAAAAAACATAGACCTCCCAGACCAATTGAAAATAAATCTTAATTGAATTCATTTGGCAATTGACGAGAATCGAACCCGCGACGGTCGAGCGTCTACCCAACTATGCCACGGTGCCTGTACAATGATGCGAAATGCATCGAAATACGTGTTATAAAAGATTTTAAAAATTAGTGAAACTTACTAAGTAAAAATAAAATTAAAAATGAATGAATTCCGATTCGAAATCTAAATTAAAAATAGATATATTACCAGAAAGTGACAGCCGATCAATTAATGAAGTTAAAATATTTAGTAGATTTAAGTTTTGTACTGAAAATTTATGGTGGACCTGCATTTTATGTTAACAAAATAAAAACTGTATAGTTTTTTCTACACGTATTAACTTTATTTGACCAGTGACCGTCCAGTATAATGATGTCGGTTACGATGAAACCCGGTCACTGGTCAATTGAAAATTTTTTTTTTTTTTAAATTAAAGGAGAACTTTTTGTGTTTTACAAAAATACTTCAATATCATGCTATTTTTTTGAGCATGAGCGGCTCTTTATTAGAAATAGATAGAAATAGGCTCAAATAGGTTCGAATCGAAAAACTCTAACCCAAAAGAGTCCGCGACACTTACCACGGGACCACAACCCGACACTAAATATGTACCTATATGTTTTTTTTTATTACCTACAATATTAGAGTTATTTTTTAAACATTATTAGTCTAAAAGATTCAATGCGTTTCAGATTACCGTCATCCGATTCAGTTTTTTTCATGCATATTTGCTTTGGACTATGTAGTGTCTGTTAGATTTACGTGGAGCACGTTTCAAATTTAAAAACGTACAGAAGTATGGGATGTTCTAGTCGCTACCCCGAGTGAATAAAGAGTGCACGGGTGGGCGATTGTAAACTTGATTCTGAATTCATGTACCACATGCTGTGACATAGGTTTGGTTCGTATTCCTGAACACCAAAATCCGGAAAGTACAAATCGCAAAAAATGCAGTAAATCAAAATCTCGACTGCGATAATCTAAACTAACTAAACGCCAAGACGCTTCTCCGAATGAGTAGGCAGTGACCTAACCTGTCTTCGCAAAAAGTATTCGCCTCTTCCACATTCATACATCTTTAAACTAACTAAATGCCAAGACGCTGTTTCTGAAGGGGTAGACATAGAAAATAGAACAACATTTCAATCTGTCTTTGCAATCCTTCTTCCTCTCTTCCACATTCATGTATCTCCTCATACACACCCGCTGATTATATCGATTATTGTATTACGTGTCGAACGAATAAGTGAGGAAAGAATAGTCAAATAAATTTATGAGGCGAGTGTGTTAGAAAAGGGAACAGAGGAAGATCGAGAGAAATTTAACCATTTTCAAGTATTTGAAATACTTGATCATGCTATGTTTTCCTCGGTCTTTCTCTGCTTCTTTTTCCAACTTTATTTGCCACACAAATTTCTTTTATTGGTTTTTCTTCACTCATTTGATTGACATGTCAAAACCATCTCAACACACCTTTTTCAATTTTATCGATAATGCTTATCTTAGCCTTGCATTCTTTCCTTATATCACCGTTCGAACGTCTTTCATGCATCCTTTAC